>NC_133789.1:3138422-3274092 GCF_003597395.2 Chelonoidis abingdonii
CCGTCTCCCCTCCCCCACCGACCACCCTCCCCCTGCCCCCGCCTACCTCTGAAAACATGGGCAGTTTTTTGGCAAAGTCCACCACGCGGGTGATGGCTGGGGTAATGATTTTTGTAAACTCGCTGAACGCCTCCAGGTCGACCTTGTCCCCGTCAGGCATGGAGGCCATGGGTGATTGGCCAATGTCCTCGGGCTGTGGGGAAGGCCGGAACAGCCTGTCAGGGAGCCGGCCTGCCCAATGCACTACCTGGACCCCTGTCCCCAGACTCCTCTCTGCGTGAGCCTCCACTGCCCTCCACCCTGGAAGAGGGGAAGGGGCTCAGGGCTCCTCCTCTTGGGCCCCAGGCAGGCTGGGGGGAGAACAGCCTTGTGGCCAGGTCAGGGGAGAGGCGAGCGGGGGTGGGGTAAGAGAAGGAGCCGTTCGGCCAGGGCACAGAGCTGGTCAGCGAACCCAGGAGTCCTGGCACCCTCTCCCCCACGCCTTGGCTCTCCCATGGCACCAAGGGCCTGTGGCCAGGAGAGGGAGCCCTCTCAGCAGACGCACCCTGGCTGGCGTGGGAGGGGGCTGTGGGACACCCGCCTTCCCGCTCAGAGACGTGCCCTTCACACACCCACATGAGGCGGCATAACCCCTTGGCAGCTGGAGGGGCCGGTGGGTGAGGCAGGACCTGGGCATGGACGAGCTCTTTGGAGGGGGGCTGGGTTTTCTCCTGCTCGCTCCCTGGGGAACCCATCATTCTCCTGTGCTGCAGGTTCTGAGGTTAGCCTCTGCCCACCCCGCCTGCGCTCCAGCGAGACCCCTGGGCACTGCCCCGCAGCCAGTACCGGAGCCTGAGTGGAACTGGGCTCGTACTCCAGGGTGTTGATGGGGAGAGAACCCAGAAGTCCTAGCTCCCAGCCCCCACTCCCAAGCCACTAGACCCAGCCTAGGTCAGCAGAGTCGGGAGGGTGCCCCCATCTGGCAGCGCTTTTGGTGACACGTCTAAAATGAGTTTGCTGAGTCTCAGCCCAGTTCCCAACGGCTGCATCGTGAGACCTCCCCTCTAACCCGACTGACCCAAATCAGCTCCCTGGGCTCAGCAAAGGCTGAGTGGGGCATAGAGCCGGAGGGTCGCCCTGCCCCTATGATGGAGGATGGATGGGTCACAGGGGCCTCGCAGAGACAGAGGGAGAGGACGGGCTCAGGTTAGTGCTCTATGATCTGTCACCCACTTGGAGAGGACAATGTCACGCCCCAGATTTCTAATGGGCCCATCACCATGGTCTCTAGGCTCTGAGTCCAACGGAGAGGGACACCACTCCCACACCAGCAAGGGAGCAGGGTGGGTCCCACACACGGGCTGCACAGGCCACAGAGCACAGGGGTGGGATCAAAGTGTCCCCCACAAACTGCCAGCCCCTTGCAGCGGTGTGACGGCTCTGGGCACCAGGGAGGGCCATGTGCTTGAGCGGGCATTGCACAGTGGGCCAGGGCCCGTGAGCACGTGAACGTGCGTGTGCGTGACTGCGGCTTGCATGCCTGCGAGGGAGCATATGGGCAGGGCTTGCCCGTGGTGCAGGTGCAAGTCCGTGCTCCACGACCGTGGCTTGCCCCCAGGGTGCGGAGGCGGACAGGCAGGGCATGCGCGCTGCGGGCAGGGCGGGGCGAGGCGGGACAGGGCAGGATGCTCACCAGGAATTTCCGCTTCTGTTTCCAGTGGCTGCCCTGGGCGTTGGTGCTGCGATGCGCCTCCGTCACCACGTGGATCAGCTCCCACTCCTCGGCGCTGGGCTCCGGGCGGTGCTGCAGGGTCTTGATCATCTCCTCCTTGCGCCGCCGCTCCCGGTTCTCCTCGATCAGCTTCCGCTTGGCTACACGCTTGGAGTCATCCAGAACCACTGGGGGCAGCACGCAGAGAGGGCGGGAATACATGTCACTGTCTCACACTTGCAAGCCCACCCCTCCGGCGTTAACCCCTTGCTGCCCTTGCGGCTGCCCCCCCCCCCCCCGCTTGTGGCTGGAAGAGGGGGGCCAGCAATGGAGGTGGGTCTGGGGTCCCCCTCCCCGGCAGGCACCCGCCCTGGGGAAACGGCCCCCAGACAGGCCTGTAAGCAAGCACTGCAGTGGCTGCTCCAATACTGAGCGAGTGAGCCTGGCCATGCGCTGCCTCCCCCCGGCCCTTGGCCCCAGGACCCGCCAGTCGCTGGCTGCCCCCCTCCCCCCGCTTACAGTCCATGGCCATGCCCACGGCGATGCATTTCTTGAAGCGGCAGAGCTGGCACTGGTTGCGGGTGATCTTGTCGATGACACAGCTGCCATCGTACTTGCAGGAGTAGGTTGGGTGCAGGTTCTTCTGGATGGTCCGTCGGAAAAAACCCTGCAGGGAGCAGGATGGGTCCCGGTGAGAGACAGCCCTGAACCTATCCACCCACCCCCTGGAAAGGCAGGTGCAGGGGAGTCCCCATGCAGACCTACAGGTTCCCAAACAGGCTCAGGGCTGGTATTGTGGGGATGGCTCTCCCGGCACAGGGGTGCAGCCACCTCTGGGGTGCAGCATGGCAAGAGTTACGTGGCAGGTTAGAACAGGAAGTGACGGAGGAGCCTGTGACCTCCTCTAATGTCGCCACAGCTCCCCTGTCCCAGAGGGGAGAGTGCCCCAGTGAGCCTCCTGCAGCACCGCACCCCCTAGCTCAGTGATAGGAAGGCGCCCCCTACTGAGCCCCCCCACACTGAGACCAGGCTGAGCTCGAGAGGTCTCATGGCCTGGCTGTGCCCTAGACACCAGGCACCTGCCTTGCCGGTTTGGGGAGCCCACTGGCCCGCAGGTGGGGGGCGGCCGGGCCGCGTCTCACCTTGCAGCCCTCGCAGGTGATGCAGCGGTAGTGGTAGCCGGTCGCCTTGTCACCGCACACGACACATTGTTCATCTTTGTCCAGGTAACTAGGGATGTACCCTGGGGAGAAGGGAGCCCAGAGGTTACAGCCCTGTGGAGCCAGCGCTCGGGGGAGAGAGGGAGCCCCACGGCTTGCAGGAAGCGGGTGCTGTGGCAGGGGAGTCTCCTGGCCTGGGACAGCCCCAGGGGTGTCAGGGACCCAGGGCCTGTGCCTGCAGGCAGGTGCCCGGGGGGGCGGCACGTTCACTCAGCCAGACACCAGACGAGACTGTTCTGCTCCGGGCTGCAGCACACAGGCAGGGAAGGACGCGAGTGGGGCAGGGTGTCACAGAGAATCGGGGCGAGCGCCGAGCAGCAGGCAGAGCGAGGGCAGGCACGCCTAGGGTGCAGAGCAGAGGCAATGCAGGCGTGTCCACCGGGCTGCAGAGGAGCCAGCCAGCCCAAGCATGTTGCGCTCAGCAAGGCTGGGGACACAGAGAGAGATGCTCCCTGGGTTCGAGGGCACCTTGTTCTGCCAGGTGGGGATGCAAGCGGGCGGAAGGGGTCAGCTCAGGTGGCGCCAGGCTAGCGGTGCTGGGAGCAGCCAGGATCTTGCATGGAAAATGTTGGACTCTGCAACCCAGGAACTTGACTCAGGAAACACAGATGGGCACAGCGCCACCCTAAGCAGCCCGTGCCCTCCAATGCCGTCCTCTCCAGCAGTCCCTCCACACTCCCCCCACGCACCCTCCCACGCCCCACACCAGCCCCTCCTAGCTTCTAAAAGCATCCAGCCCTGCTCCCATCTGCCCGGGGAGCTCTGCCAGCCTTGTCCCTGGGACAGGCCCCCACATCACAGAGGTCGTGTTGTTTGCTGAGCCAGTGGGTTTATCTCTCACCCGCAGGGCCCCACTGTCCAGCCTGCTGGAGCCGATACCCTGAGCTGCTCCGGCCCAACCTCCCTGGGACTCGGAGCTGGGCCCGCCCCTGCATGCCAGGCCCTGACCTGACCCCGAGCCCCTCCCTAGGGTGCTGTAGGGATGGATCTCCTGGGGCAGGACCCTGCGTCCTCCTGGCCTGGACGCCGAGTGCCCTGGGAAGGGGGCACTAACCCGCCTGTGGTGCCCCCTCAGCCTAGGCCAGGGCCCAGTGATGACGCCAAGAAGAAAACAGCTGCAATGCCTGACCCATCAGTCGGGGCACAAGACAATGCCCTGGGGTGCCCGCAGCCTGTCCTGGGGGCAGGGGGATGGAACAGGCCCGGGGGACAGTGGGGAGGGGGAATGGTCAGGCCTGGCCCAGGGGGAATGGAACAGGCCCGGGGGGAGTGGGAAGGGGGAATGGACAGGCCTGGCCCGGGGGCTGTGGGGAGATGGGACAAACACTACCTGACATGCTGCTCTTCACCGAACATTGGCTGCTCTTTCTTTTGCGTTTCCCATCCAGCCACCTGCAGCAGAGCGAGAACAAGACCTGGTTAGTGGCTGCAGTGACGCCTCCCTCCAACGGGAGCTCCCCCAACAGGCAGGTCGCCCCTCCTGTCCCCATTGCACGGTTGGGCAAGCCGAGGCCCCCGGCAGCGACCCACAGGCCAGCCCCAGCTCAGGCGGCAGGTGCCAAGGGGCCGGCCAGGGGTGGCGACAGCCTGTTATCTGGGAGAGCAGGGGAGATAAGGGGGCTTGGGAGGGCCAGGGGGAGGCTCTGAGCGCCCCCCCCGCCCGCTTCCCTGCCCTGGGCCTCCTCCTCTCACCCACTGACTGACCTCCACCAGCCTTATAAGCCTGACACCACCCCGTCCCTCTAACCCCAACCCTGCGCCTCCCCAGCCCTGTATCTCCGACCCCATCCCTCCGACCCCTGACCCCATGGCCCTCTAATCCGGACCCCATCCCTCCCCACTATCTAATCCTGTCACTACCCCACCAGGCTTCTAACCTGATCCCGCTCCCCCCACCACTCCCAGCACAGTCTCACGCTCTCCACACCCTCAGAGTCTCAATGAACAGGAATCCAAGGGTTGGATTCAGATGTCCCAGGGCAGTGAGATCGGGGGGGGGGGGTGAAGTGGGGACAGGGGGCACGGAAGCTGGCCCCCCAGCAGCGGCACCCAACCTGGCCAGTTCAGGGCAGGGGGCGCTGATCCGCCGGCCAACTGCAGAGGGGACCCGCATGCCCTTCCTTCCCCAGGGCAGCCGAGCTCAGAGGAGTTTGCTGCAGGGACCCCCCAGGAACCCCAAGGCAGAAGCGACAGGAAAGTGGCCGTGCAAACCACAAGGTGGCGCTGTAACATGCCACAAAGGAAACAGCCCCCGGCTGGATCCAGAGCCTGAGCTGGGGGCAAGAGGGGGGGCTGGCAGAGCCCGGGGAGGGGTGGGGGATTTACCACCACACACGGGCAATGGCCAGTGCATCCCAACCACTGCCCACTCGGGCCTGCCCCTGGGGCTCTTCCAGCTCCCTGGGTCCAAGAGGGGCAATGGATTAGCACAGGGCAAGGGTCCCTTGCTGCCAGGCCTGGTAGACAGTGCAGGGGCACAGGGCAGGTGGCAGACAAGGCAGGCGGGCGCAGGGCAGGAGGGGAGACAGGGCGTAGGGGACAGGGCAAGTGCAGGGCAGGCCAGGGGGGCACAGGGCAGGAGGTGGGGGGGTTGGTGGCTGGTTTTTCACTCTCAGTTACATTCAAGGACAAAATGTCCTTTTGGCCCAGGCTGGCAGAGGCAGGTCGGCCAATTGGCAGCCAGAGGCCGGCAAGTCATTTTCATGTCACGATTCCATTGATGCGAATGTCTGGAAAAGATCAGCGGGGGGGGGGGGGGGAGGGCGTTTCCTGTGTGTAGGTCTGGCACTGCTGGGGGGGCAACGAGCCAGGGGCATCGGGGCTGGCACGACAAAGGGGCTGCGGGTCGGGCTCGAGGGGCACCGGCCCAGCTCTGCCCAGGGAGCCCAGGGCTGGCACAGCAGGGGGCTGCAGGTCGGGCTCGAGGGGCACTGGCAGAGCCATCGGGGAGGGAATGACGGGACAACAGGGCGGCTGTGCCAGGACCCCTGTGCAGAGCTGAAGGTCCAAGAAGCTGCCTCTCCCAGGCGCCGTTTCCTAGCCCTGAGCTCTGTCTGGCAATGCCTGGGAATGTCGGCTCCCTGTGTTAGAGGCTCCAGGGCCAGGCATTGGTCCCAGTGTCTGGAATTAGCCCCCCGGCCGTGGGATGAACAGCCCCGAGCTTGGCTGGGATGCCCCGTCCCTCCCCGACAGCCAGCTCCAAGCTGAGCATCCGGGAAGGAATTGGGGACCAGCCCCTGCACCTGCGCCGCACCATCTCAGTCCCACGCCCAGTGCTGCCCCCTGCACAGCCAGGCCGATGAGGAGAGTGGCTCCAGCAGCAGCAGCGTGGTCAGGGGGCTGGCGCCTGCAGGGTAAGTGCCCCCTCCACAGCTGGAGGGCTGGCTTCCCTGGGCAGGGCGAATGGTGCCGGGGCGGGGTGCCCGTGGTGGGCTCAGCATGTTTCTAGCCATTCCTGGCACCCTCCATTGGACCCTCCGCGTCAGAACTAAGGCAGCAAATACACTTGTTCTCCCTGTCCTTCCCGCAGACCCTACAATAACAACCCAGCGCGTGTGGCACTGTCCCCCGCAGCAACCCTACAATAACAAACGGGCGCGAGGCGCAGCCCAGGCCACAGACCCTCCAACAACATATGGGCAGGGGGGCACCGTCCCTTCCTGCAGACCCTACAATAACAAACAGGCACAAGGTGCAGCCCGGCCCACAGACCCTCCAACAACATATGGGCTGGGAGGCACCGCCCCTTCCTGCAGACCCTACAATAACAAATGGGGGGGAGCGCAGCCCTGCCCCAGACCCTCCAATAACAAACCAGTGCCAGGTCTGGGCTCTGCCAGTGGCCCCTGGCCGGGACATTTGTGCACCTGGCAGCCTGCGGCCGTTGCCCAAGCGCACAGAAGCTGAGAGTTGGAGATCGGGGAGCCCCCCCACCCCATGGGGCAGGCAGCCCACACCATACTAGACAACTCCTGGGAGCTCCACGCTGCCTGGCAGCCTGCCAGGGGGCAACTGCCTAAATTCGGCTAGTTAGCGAGGGCAGGACGCGCTATGCCCCGGCTGCAGCACAGAGCACGTGCAGCATGGAAAGAGCTCCCCGCAGAGCAAGGGGGGGCAGCACAGAGCCCCTCCCCAGCCAGGGGCCCAATCCTGCAGGGAGAGCAGCACAGAGCCCCCTCCCCAGCCCAGGGCCCGATCCTGCAGGGAGAGCAGCACCAGGGAAGGGGGCACACAGGCAGCGACCCCCGTGGGCTGCACCACAAAAGGGGATTCTCCTGCTCCGAGGCCTGGAGCTGCCCAGCGGATCCAAGGGTGACCCTGCCTTGGCCCAGCTCCCAGTGGGGGTGGGGGGTGGGAGGGAGCCAGGTGCTCTCCTGGGGAATCAGCCCCAGCCCTGCCTGGGCTCACACAGCTTGTTTATCAGCTGGGCACCGCCAGGGGCTGGGGCCCTCGTGGGGGCTGCTGGGTCATCAGGGGACAGAAGCCTTCAGGGTAACAGGCTTCCTCCTGCCCTGCCTGACATGGAGACTGCTCCCAGGGCAAACGGGGGCAAGCCGCTCCGTCAGCAAGGCAGGGAACCCAGGAGTCCTGGCTCCCAGTTCCCCCCCCTACTCTAACCACTAGACCCCACTCCCCTCTCAGAGCTAGAGAGAGAACCCAGGAGTCCTGGCTCTAACCACTGGACCCCACTCCCCTCCTGGAGCTGGGGACAGAAGCCAGGAGAGCTGTGGGGAGCCAGCACTAACCATGAGTCAGCACTGTCCCCGAGCACCCTGACTCCCTTGGTGGGGGAGCCAGCATGTGTCTGCACTGGCTCCAGCCCCCACCTCCCCTGCCCTGAGACACCCCCACAGCGGGCCAGGGCCTCCAGCCAACGCTCCCCTGACCTGTCCCAGGGCACCCCCAGCAGGGGGCGGCTCAGGTAAATGCCCCGGGGGCTGGGTTTCTGTGGAGTGACACTGCCACCCAGTGGCCAGGTGCACCAATCACAGGTGCGTATCTCTGGCCCACACACCCTGGGCTCTGCTCTTGGCCACAGATAGGGATGTGCGGGGTGTGACGAACTGGGACTGTTCCTAATGTTTGCTCTGAATACTGTGTTGGTGCCTCAGTGTCCCCTAGGCAGTTCTTAAGTATCTTGGTGGTGGGATAAGGGTGTGTGATTGCTACAGAGGAAGGGGCCAGTGCCCCTAACTGCCGGGCACTCTGCCTCCTAGCAACTGATGGCCTGGGCCCCTCCTCTGCAAAGGTGGCCGAGCTGAAAGGGTGGAGACAAAGGGATCAGCTGACCTCCTGGCCGGGAAAGGAGTGAGCAGAGAGGAGGGGCTGGAGGGAGGGTACGTAGCTGCCTGGGACAAGGAGTGAAGTGCAGACTAGGGGTCGGCTCACTGCACCGCAGAATGGACCCAGCCGAGGGTCGGTTTCGCTGTTATCTACAGAGCTTGGTTTAGACTCTGTTCCTGTCATCGAATAAACCTGTTTTGCTGGCTGAGAGTCACGTCTGACTGCTAAGTGGGGGTGCAGACCTGTGGCTCCCAGGACCCGCCTGGGTGGGTCGCTGTGGGAAGCACGGAGGGGCAGAGGATGCGAATCGCAAGGAGAGACCAGGAGGTGAAGACGTGTGAGCTCTTGCCGGAAAAGTCTGCTCCAGGGAGAGGAGGCTCCAAGTCCTGAGGCTAGTGGGAGCAGTTCAGAGATCGCCCGGGATCCGTGACACGGGAGACTCTTGAACGTTACTCACTCCTTGTGCCTCAGTTCCCCCTCTGTAGGGGGGCACCTGCCTCTGGGTAGGTGCTGGACGGGTAGCACAGTCTGGGAAGATTCATACTCGTGGTCTTCCACGCAAAGATTTTACAACTAGGGATCGCCGCCACCCCACACCCACCAAATGCAGCAGGCCTGGGTGCATCATGGCAACAGACACACGCAGCACTGACACAGCCGCTTGGGACAAGGAGACAGCAGAGATCATCTGAGCCAGTGCTTGCAGGCCACTGCACCCAAGCCATGGGGACAGGCAGGGCACCGGTGCCGGAAACCGGAGCGAGAGCTGTGCAAACAAGGGCAGCGCGCGGGCTGTCTGCTGCCTGCTGGCAAGAGAGACACGCTGCGCCCTGAACCCCAGCGGGCCCAGACGTGCAGCGCTGGAGATGGACCGTTCTCTGCCCCTCCTGCCCACGGCGGGTAGTGCAGGAAACAGGGACAGTTGCACTGACTCTTTTGCAGCACGTACGGGCAGAGCCATCTCACCAGGGTACGCGCCGTGCAAACCCATCTCTCATACCCACCCCCTGCGCCTGCCAGATTGCGTGGAGGGAGGGGCTGCTGACACAGAGCGCCCACGTGGGACCACACGTGAATTCAGATGTCCAGCCACAAGGGGACCAAGCAGGGAAGGAGGCGCACAGCCGGCCGGGACAGCCCCTCCCGAAGCGTCTGCCAACCCTCCCCAAGGGCTGAATCCTCCACCACCACCCAACAGGGGGCATGCAATCACAGGCATGAAAAGTCAGGGGTGGCAATCAGGATGAGTCAGCTCAGCGCCCACTGGGGCCCGCTGAACCTGGGACATCAGCTCAGCAGCTCAGGCGAAGGAGAATCCATCAGCCAGTGACAGAAGTAGGCTGTTGTCCTCTTAGAAGATGAACCATAGGAACTTGCCTAGGCAGGGCAGTCACGCTGCCTTGGACAGAGAGAGGAGCGGCTGGGAGGGTGCAGGAAGGGGTGTGACACGGGCTCCCAGCTCTACCGGTTTCCTCTGGTCCGACAGGCATCCAGGGTGCTGGCTTCTGTTCCATTCACCGCAATTCACCAGGAGCGCTCACGTAGAGAACCAAGGTGGCTCCGCCCAGGTGCTAAGCACCGGGCGCCACGGCAGATGGGGCACCGGGGTGTCTATGGCACTCCCCATGGCGGCCCAGCTCAGCGCCGCCGGCGAAGACCATCCCAGGGGATGGTGTGCCGATCCACAAGAGAGACCTACAAAACACAACGGCTTGAATGGGCGCGGGATCAATTCGGCAGAGAGCAGGGACTAACTCCCTCCAGAGGTGGTGGAAGAAGCCCTGTACCAAGCTGTGCCAGGCTCAAAGCACCCACTTCCCTCCCCATTGTGGGACTCAGCTGCCCGGAAGGGCCCCTAAGCGGGAGCCCAGGCTCTGTACTCCCCCCAGCCACGATGAGGGGCAGAGCTTTGTGTGCCACGGGGGGACGGGGAGGGGAAGAGGCTGGTCTGCTCTGTGAAGGAGGGAGCCATGGGGTGCATGTGATGGGTCCCTCAGCCCACTGCAAATCCTGTCCCAGGCAATGCCTACCCCCCCCAGCTATCAAATGCCCTGAGGCAGACAAAGGGGGGTACAGGTAGACAGACAGACAGACACAGGGGAGGGCGTTGCTGGAACCCGCAGGACGCTCAGCCTGGCCCTGGCGCAGAGCCTCCAGGCAACACCATTACCCCCACCCTCCCAGCCAGGAACCCGCCTCTTCTCTTCCCTGGGACAGCACTGATGGGTACGCAGAGGTAACCAGCGTGAAAAAGAAATGCCTCGGGAGGTGCAGCCAAGGCAAGCACAGGGTGGCCTCTCCCGTGCAACCCCGAGCCCACTCAACACAGCCCTGCCCAGTCTTCCCGCCTCGGCACCCCGCCTCGGGCAACAAACATAAGGATTTTTGCAGACTGCCTGGCACGGGGCCAAGCTAAGCAGACGCATCAAAGGGCAGCGGAGAAGCGGGGTCCCAGCAGGGCCCCCCGAGGAAGGAAATGCCGAGAGGTGGGGGCAGGCAAGCCATGTCCTCGGCTGACTCCCGGCAGGGTCTCGGCTCAGTGCGTGACGGCTGGGCACACAGCGCACACAGGGGAACAATCGCGCTCCGGGGTCAGCTGAGGACAAGAGTCTGGCGCTCCCGGCTTCCCGGCAGACCCAGCGGAGGCCTGGGCGGAGGGGGCTTGAGATGGCAAGTGGCGGGGCCTGCCGGACATCGGGGCTCATGCAGAATTGTGGGGGTGAGGGGAGAGGCTTTGGCTTGGCACATCTGTCGAGCGCAGGAGTCTGCAGGTCAGGGGTGTGCACAAGAGTTTGCACTAGCATGCGTGGAGCTTATGGACTTATGGACTGGCACGCCCGTGTGTGCCACCAAGGTCGGCTTTAGGAAGTGCGGGGCCCAATTCAAACAGTTTTGGCGAGGCCCGTGCAGGGATGACTTAAAAAAAAAAATGTAAAAAAATACGGGCTTGTACTCACAGGCAGTGCTCCGAGTCTTCGGCGGCACTTCGGCGGCGGGTCCTTCACTCACTTCAGGTCTTCGGCGGCACAGAAGGACCCACCACCGAAATGCCACCCAAGATCCAGAGCAAGAGAAGGAGCCGCCGCAGAAGTGCCGCTGAAAACCCGGAGCACTGCCAGGTGAGTAAAAATTAAAAAGGCGCCTCTAGCCAGGGAAGGGATTCTCACTGGGCACGGGGCCCGCTTAGGCGTGGGGCCTGATTCGGGGGAATTGGTGGAATAGGCCTAAAGCTGGCCCTGTGAGTCACGCTGCGCACGAGGGGGCAGGCCTGTACCTGGCAGAACACAGCTCTGTGCAGAGGTGTGCAAGGGGGCAGCCTCGTGCGAGAGCAGGCACAAACGTGTCCCAGGAGGCGGGGGGAGGAAAACATGTCCCGAGAGCCGAGGGTGGGGGCATGCACACTTGTCCTGAGTGCTGGGGGTCACAGGTGTCTGGGGAGCATGCACCAGTCACAAGCACCACTGCTAGAGTGCGACAGCACCTTTGCCTTCTGGCCTGTGAGACGCGGCCCTGATCTGCCCCCATTCCCAAAAGCACCGGGCACCCCAGAACAGTTCCGACTGTTACAGCCATGGCGGGAGGCCACGAGGCAGGGGAGCACGGGGGGCCTGGGCATGAGGGATTAGGAGAGGTGGGAGCACCGTGCAGCTCCCAAGAGCCGCTGAAGATGCTCGGCCTTCAGGCTCCTGCACCAGGCAGCCACGGGGCAGATCGGGGGACACGGCTGGAATGTGGAGACTCCAGGCCACAGGCTCCAATCCGGGTCTGATGGCCCCAGAGTCGTTCCCAGCCCCGGAGCTGTTCAGCACCACACTCGTCCTGCTGGCCCCGCCTTGGCTGGTTCCCCGTCCCGCCCTCACTGATGACCCAGCCCAGCGTCCCGCTGCACTCAGGGGCCTTGTCTCCCTCCAACAGGAAGACAGAAACCTGTGAGAAAAATCACAGGAGAGAGGTCCTCCCCCTCCCCCAAAGCAGGGGGATGCCCTGCCCTGGGCTTGTGGGCTGGAGCCAAGCAGGACGGGCACAGACAGGAAGGGGGGTGAGAGCAGCTGTGCCAAGGCACCACTCGCTTCCCACAGTGCCCAGAGCCTCAGGTAACAGGGGGGAAACTAAGGCATGGAGGGGAAGGGACTGGCAGAGGCAGTACAAGAACCCAGGGATCCTGGCTCCTAACCCCCCTCCCCACCCGCCCCACCTTTCTAGACCCTGAGCCCCCACTCGCCTTCCAGAACCAGGAGCAGAACCCAGGAGTCCTGATAGGCGCCCGCTCTAGCCACTAGTCCGTGGTGCCTCTCAGGGCTATGGCAGGCGCAGCTTTGAGTGGCGGGGGAAATCCCTTGCAACAAAGCACACCCCCCCCCATGCCTTGCCTTACTGTGCTGCAAGGGCTTATGGGTGATATGCAAATGAAGCTCCTGCCCCAGAGACTTGGGGGCTATGGGGGGAGGAGGGCACCAGCTCTGGACAGTGCCAGGCCCACCTGTGGCCCAGCACCTCCCCGGCAGGCAGGCGGATCCCTACAGCGGGTGCTCCCCAGGGCACCAGCGGGTGGGATGAGCCAAGGACACTCTTGGGGATTCCCTGGGTGCCAGCCAAGGCCAGTCATGCTCTTGGCCCCAGCACGGAGCAGAGCGGTGCGTCTCCATGGCTGATGGGCTCCCATGCCCGGCAGTGCGGGGAGGGGGTGGGACGGCTTTCCCAGCCAGAGAGAAGCAAGGGGGGCTGGGGACAGGGTCCCAGAGCCAGAAACTTCCTGCTCTCACTCCTGGCAAGTGCCCCAGGGCTGCGAGTGAGTGAGCAAGTTAAAGCATCAACCTGGGAGCCAGGACGCCTAGGTTCTATCCCCAGCTCTGTCACCAGCCTGGTGCGTGACCTCAGGGCAGACCCTTCCCCTTGCTGTGCCTCAGTTTCCCCATCTGTACTCTGGGGTGCTGACATGACAGTGAGCGAAGGGCAATGAACACAGGAGTGGAATGGAGTTTTTTTTTGGAGGGGAGCACACAGACAAGCAAGTGTGTGTCAGTGTCTGTGCACACACGAGTGTGCAACCAGGTATGTGAATGTGCCTGGCTGTTTTCAGCCAGCATCCGCCTCTGCCCCACCAGCTCTGGGTATGCAGCCCTGCTCTGCAGCTAAGAGAACTGCATCTGGTTCTTACAGGAACAGGGGCTGGCAGGTGAGGCGTGCAGCCCCACAGCTCCCTGCCAGCCCATGCCCCCCAAGAGCCCAGAGCTGAGTATGGGCCTGGCAGAACACCCCAGTGCCCGCCGACAGCCAGCGCCTATGGGTGTGCCGAGCTCTGGGAGGATCCCTGCAGTGGGTGCAACGACATTAAGCCCCCTACCCGCCCCGGCCAGGAGAGCAGGGACAGGTGGTGGATCAGCTCCACACACCACCCTGCCCTGGCGGTCCAGAGAACAGCCTGTCGTGTGCCAGGGCTCGGCCCTGCTCCCGCAGTGCTGCACTGTGAGACACTGCCCAGCTCCCGGGATTCCCCAAGCCTGGACAGAGCTGAGAGCAGAGGCGGCAGGCACTGGGCTGCAGAGGTGGCAAGGCCCCACGGCTGGAGTCTGGGGCTGCTGGCCAGAGGAGGAATGGACTTGGGGTTCAAGGACACCACCTGTTTCTGCCCCGCCATCAGCCTGGGGCAGCCAAGAGCCCACATATGGGGGAGACTGGGACCTGGCCAGGCACTGAAAAGGGACGAACAAACCAGGCCTTCTCTGGCAACCTTGGACCCCCAGATCCCAGCACTCCTGGCCTGCTGTGCGGCCCACTACGCAGATAGGGAAACTGAGGCACTGAGCAGCAGCCATGTGCTCTGGCTCACAAAGAGCCATAAATGAAACCCCAAGAGTCCTGACTTCCAGGCCCCTCCCAGAGCTGGGATAGGACGCGGAGTCCCAACCGCAAGCTCTAACCGTCACACCACACTGCCAGCGCACGCTCTGTACGGAGCACAGCATGGCCCTGGCTAGCCCTGGGCCCAGGGTGCCCATCTAAGAGGCCTCCCTTCTCAGCAGCACCCGCATCATGTCTGGGCAAGCAGGACTCACACACCAGGGCCAGGGGCTGGCGCGATGCAGGAACAAAAATGCTCTCCAGAGGCCTGTTGCACTGAGTCCTGGGCAGCGCTGGGTACGAGCCCCTGCCTCGCCTGGAGCCAGGAGCGGCGCCAGGCTTTTTGGCGCCCTAAGCGCAGGGCTGGCTTGCCGGTCCCGCAGCTCCAGTGGACCTGCCGCAGGCATCCCTACGGACGGTCCGCTGGTCCCGCAGCTGCGGTGGACCTGCCACAGGCGTCCCTGCGGGCGGTCCGCTGGTCCTGCGGCTCCAGTGGATCTGCCACAGGTGTCCCTGCAGACGGTCTGCTGGTCCCGCGGCTCCGGTGGACCTGCCACAGGTGTCCCTGCGGGCGGTCTGCTGGTCCCGCAGCTGNCCTGCCACAGGTGTCCCTGCGGGCGGTCTGCTGGTCCCGCAGCTGCGGTGGACCTGCCACAGGTGTCCCTGCAGACGGTCTGCTGGTCCCGCAGCTCCGGTGGACCTGCCACAGGTGTCCCTGCGGACGGTCCGCTGGTCCTGCAGCTCCGGTGGACCTGCCACAGGTGTCCCTGCGGACGGTCCGCTGGTCCTGTGGCTCTGGTGGACCTGCTGCAGGCATGCCTGCAGATGCTCCACCGGAGCCGCAGGACCAGCAGACCCTCCACAGGCACCCCTGTGGGAGGTCCACCGAAGCAGTCTGCTGCCCTCCCAAATCCTGGTGCCCTAGGCGACCGCCTAGGTCGCCTAAATGGAAGCGCCGTCCCTGCCTGGAGCCAATGCTGCCCAGGCTTCTGCGTGCCCAGACCCTGTTACGGGGTCTCAGGGTTCCAGCCCTGCACCCCTCTTCCTGGGACCCCACAGTGACTTTTATCCAGCCAGTAAAACAGAAGGTTTATTGGACAACAGGAACACAGGTTACAGCAGAGCTTGCAGGCACAGTCAGGACCCCTCCACTGAGTCCTTCTGGGGGTTCAGGGTGCTTGGATCCCAGCTAGGATCCCCTGAATTCCGCCCATAGCCCCAAACCCAAACTGTCCTGCCTTTCCTCCTCCGGCCGAATCCTTTTTTCTCTTCCCCTAAGCCCAGGTGCCCCCCCTCCCCCCTGCGGGTCGGGTTACAGCTTGAGCACCTGTCCATCACCTAAAGACATCCCCTGCTTTCCCGTTCCCCACACAGACAGCCCCTACTCCATCACAGACCCTGCGGGCACAGAGGCACTTGCAGGGCACAATCCATCTCCATGGTGCTGCTGGAGGCCCCTGGGGCAAGCCCAGGCCAGAGCCTGCCACTTTGCCAAGCTCAGCGCCCAGAGAGAAGGCAGGGGCTGGGCCACACAGGGAGTCAGCTTTCGCTGGGACCCAGGAGTCCGAGTCAGACTCCTCCCCCGCTGACACAGCAGGGTTTGGAATGGGGAGAAAGGTCCTTGTCACACTTCTCCTTTTCCCCTACCCTCACTTCCTTGCAGGGGAAGACGCTGCTGAGCAGCTGGGGGGGAGGAGGGGGCTGCATCCCTGGAAGGTGGCAGCACTGCGTGGGGGGCAGCAGGGCTCCTGGGGTCTAGACCGAGCACTCTCCCCCTCCACCCCCGGCCCCATGGGACTCTGACCTGCACAGGCCTCTGCGCTCCCAGGCGTCGCGAGATGACTCCGAAGAAACGAAGAGTGTCCCCACACCACGCAGGCTAGGGCCTGCCCCAGCTGCCCTCCCAACCCAGGCTAAAAGTGGGTGGGCCACAGGGCAGAGCCCCTCCCCCCAGCACCACTTGCAGGTCACCATTAAGCTCTCTGCCATCTACAGTAGGGCTCTCAAACCAAAGGGCTTCCCTGCCACATAGGCACTGCTCCCCGCCAGCTCAAATGCAACTACCTCTGGGGTGGAGCAAAGCAGCCAGGCAACAGCCACACAGCAACACCGTACAGCAGCAGTTTAGGACAGGAGGTGAAGAGGAAACCTTCCCCAACTCAGAGCTTCAGATCCTCGCACCCGGCACCTGAAGGGCTGAGCACAATATAACCCCTCACAAAGCCATTGCTAAGGCCAGCGGGGAGCAGGGGGCTGGGCCACCTGCGGGAAACCCTGCCACCCTGATCTGCCCCCCAGCCATGGAGGCTGGTGGAGCAGCTGACACAGACCCCAGCTTTGTTATTGCATCTCCCGGGGCGACTAATCCCTGCACCTGTGGCCAGGCCGGAGGGTTTCCAGCCCCTGACCACAGGACCGCGCCGCCCCTCACTCCCCAGGCACATGCCCTGCCTGGCCCGGGCACAGAGCCCAGCTCCACAGCCGGAAGGGCCCCGCAGAGCCGCCCCGGGTGGGATCAGACAGGGCCGGGACACCAGCGGGGGGACCCAGACCATCAAAGAAGACACTAAAGGGTGGAAAAGCTCGCGGGGCGACGGGAACTGCATGAGGCAGAGTAGGGAGAGATGGGCAGCCCCTCCACAGCACACCCCCACTCCCTCCAGCCTGGCAACCCCCACCCCCAGTCCCTCCACCTCACGCCCCTGGCCCACCCAGCCTGGTAACCCCCAGTCCCTCCACCTCACGCCCCCAGCCCATCTAATCTGGTTAACCCCCATCCCCACCCCCAGCCATGTCACCTCACGCCCCTGGCTCATCCAGCCTGGTGACCCCCACCCCTCAGTCCCTCCACCTCACACCCCACCCCCAGTCCCTGTGCTGATTCAGCCCATGGGCCCGTCGCCCCGTCTCAAGTCAGACACATCTGTTCCCTGGCCCCAACCTCCTGCCTGTGCCATGGCCCCTGGGGGAAGGTGCCCCTGCACAGCCGAAGACGCAGCCTGGGGCACCAGGAAGGGCCCCCTCCATGCAGCCCAGTGGAGACCCAGCAGCGAGAGCCAGTGACCTCGGCACAAAGCATCCCCTGCCCTCGGGGCCATGGGGTCAAGATGAGCTTGATGGGCCTCAGCCCAGACGCAGCTCCAGACAGACCCGGGTCACAGCCCCTGGAGCAGGGGGCAGGTCTCATGCAGGGAGGGGGCTAGCAGGGTGCCATGGGAGACCCCTGCAATGGACCCAGCCCAGGCCAGGCCCGGCTCAGCATTGGCCCATTCCAAAGGTGGGACCCCTGAGGGGTGCCAGGCCCCTGCACCAGGGGTTGCTCTCTGCAGACTCTGGGGCTCCCTGGCTGGTAACGGTGCCCCAGTCCTAGCCTGGAGCCGAGGGCCCAGCGAATGAGCCCAGAGCAGGCCTGGCCTGGTGCTGGGGGGGGTGTCTGTTGCTGCGCAGGTGACGCAACCCAGCCAAGTGGTTATGAAATGCTAGGCGCTAACCTGGGTGCAGGGGAGCAGGGGCCTCTGCTGGGGATGGGGCAGGCCCAGGCTCTCTGCAAGCAGGGCCCAGCACCTGGCGTGGGGGCTGGGGCCAGCCTATGGCTCTGTGGGGTGATACAGAGAGTCCCCCACAGCCTGGCATGACAGAGCAGCCAGCCCCCTTCCTGGGCAGCACACGGCACCCTCTGCCGGCCAGAGGCAGCCCGTGGCCCTGCGGCCCCTTAATGCCCGGCAGGGAGCCGGGCCGGTGATGGGGGCTGTGGGCCCTATGCCCCGCAGGAGCTGCCACTTGCCGCCTGCTCAGAAGGGACCCCCGGCTCCCCTATCCATGCACTCCATGGGCCCTCAGCAGGCCCCAATCCCAGCTGCTTCCAAGGGGAGCTCAGCCACCCCCCAACATATCCTCCCCCCCACCTCACTGAGACACCCCGCCCCCCCTGGCTCCATTGCCCCAGGTGCTCAGAGGGGGAAGGAGTGGCCCAGCCAGGCGAGGCCAGGCCGGGGGGAGCCCCACACCCAACAGCCGCGGCCAGGGCGTGCTGGGGAACATTCCACTCCCCAGGCGAGCCGGGTCGGCAGCGTTTCCATAGCATCCTCCATGACAGCGCCCGCCTCGGGGCGCCAGGCCCGCTGCCACGGTGGGGTCTCTGCCCCACCCCCGCCCTCCAGCCATCTGGCTCCCAGAGGCGCGTCGGCGTCTCACCCCGGGGTGTGCGTTTCCCAGAGCAGGGACGGGGCATGCCCACTCCCAGCATCCTGCCCCATTGGGGGGGGGGGGTCATAATCCATACCCTGTTGGGTTCCAGACACCAGAATGGAGCCAGGCATGGAGGGATTCCCTGAGGGGAACAGGGCTGAGATCCCACCAAACTCACCACACACGTGGGCCCCTGCGCAGGAACCAAGTCCCCAGGGCCCATTCCCACGAGCACCACATTGCCCTTTAAATCCAGCTGCCGGTCCCAGGGCCACCACCAGCCATGGGGTTATCTGTGCAGCGACTACGCGGCCCGGGACAGAACCCCGTCCCCAAAGGGCTGGGGTGCAAGGAGCGACTCCACAGGCGGGCAGGCAGCAGCAGCAGGTCTTTATCCTAGATGCAGACCAGCCACTAGAGGGTGACCTGACACACATCACCAGCCCAGCGCCCCCCAGGGGACAGACGCCAACAGCACTTGGCCATTTGGGGAAGGTAACAGAAAGTGACTCACAGTTGTAGGTGACACCGGGGGGGGGGGGGGGGCGGGGACAGGGCGTGGCTGCTTCACGCCTCTCCTCTTCCTCTACTTCGATCCCTCCTGCAAAGAAGGCGTGACAGCAAGGTCAAGAGAGAGAGCAGGGCTGTGACGGGAACTATTCCCATGCACCGGGGTGAGGTTCAGGGGCCAATCCCCATGCCCGCTGCTCTGCCCAGGGCACAGGTGCAGAGTGGCCGTCCTCCCCGGGGCTTCGATCAGCCCCTCTCTTAGCTGTCCCTGACTGGGGAAGAGCTGGGAGCCCAGCGGCTGGCTAACCCCCCTGCAGAGCCCCGCTGGGCTCTGGGGGACTGCTTGGGGGGCAGGGGTTGATGAGGAAGCCAGGCCTCTCTCACCTCCTTTGCTTTTCCTCTCGCCCCGCCAGCTGTGGGGGTGGCTTTGGGCAACATGCCCAGCATGCTCCAGGAGCCCCCCTGATGGGCACCTGCTCCTCGCCCCCCTGCCTGCAAGCTGGCGCCCGCCCACTCGCCCCCACCCGCGCAAGGTGTGGAAAAGCCCTGGCATGCTTTGGGCATCTCCCATCCTGCCCTAGCGCCGCACCCAGTCCGAGGGAGGCCCCAGCATTCCCCGCTGCAGAGAAACCCACCCCAGGGTGCCCACCTCTCGGCGGATGGCTGGGCTCACCAGCGGCCTCTGCTGAAAGCTGCTGCCTCGGTGCAAGGACAGCCAGGAAAGTAGGTCAAGTTTGTCTTGGCCAAGGGAGAGAGTCCGTGTGCAGACTTATAACATGGCAATCACTGCCCTACCAGGGGAGGGCCAGCCTGGGGGGCAGGGAGAGGGGCCTCATTTCTGAGCTTTAGCATCCCCCCTTCTCTAAAATCACCAGCCCAAGATGGAGCAGTGGGGGATGGCCCTGGCGAGACAAAGGCAGAGAGCTCCCTAGATGCTGCTGGGAGAGGCGCTGGGCCCCTCGAGTCAGAGCTAGCCCCAGTGTGGCACTGCACTAGGGGGCACTGGGCTGCAGGGAGGGGGGTACGGGGGTGCTGGGCTGCAGGGAGGGGGGCAGGGGGTGCTCTCCCCACTGCACGGGGCTGTCTCTCAGCTGGGATCACCACAGCGGTCCCTACTGACAGATCAGAGGGGCTCTCCCCTGAGAGGCAGGGTGCAAACCCTGGCGTCCGGGCCCATTTCCAGCTTGGGAGATTCCCAGCTGCCTCCCTCAACCCCGCCCTGCCATCACAGCTCCCGTGCTACCCCCTTGGTGTTGGCTGTGGGTGCCCCGCCCCAGAGCAGGCTGCATGGTGCGGCAGGAGAAGCTGAGCTCTCTGAAGTGGCTGTGGCTGGTTGGCACGGAGCCCGTGGGCGGAGGATGCATTGGGGGGGGAGAGAGATCCCATCACCCCACCGCCGCCTGCCCCGCCCAGGCTCCATCGCTCTCACGTCTCCCCCCCATCGCCCTTGCCCCAGAGGGGTCACTGGCACCTGCAGGGCAGGGCAGAGCCACAGACAGGTGATGCCAAAAACCCTTATGGAACAGGGCTGTGCCACAGGCTCCTATAGAATTCCATTTCCATAGGCCCCTATAGCGCTTCAGAGAGACCCCCGGGACAGAGGGAATTCTACAGGGGCAGGACCAAACCCCCGTGGCAGGAGGGGTTCATCCTGGGATGTTCTCTAGGGCCCTGCCAGTGACACGGCCCCAGCGTCCCCCGCCCCGCGTCAGGGAAAGTGAGGCAGACGGAGGGGGTCACAAAGAGGGTGACCAAGGGAACCCAGGCATCCTGATGCCCAGGCCAGTACTCTGACCCTAAGTCTAACTCCAATATGGCCCTAGGTAAAGTAAGACCTGGCTCGTGCCTGGGTGGGTTCAGACCCTGCCATGGGTCCCAGCCGCAAAGCTTGGGGCACTAGCGGGTATGGGGGGTGTCCATGCCCAGCTAGAAATGCCCTCCCCCTCCAATCCCCTGGGCTGCCACATGGACCCCTTCCATCGGCACAGGAAATGCCAACTCATCACTCCCAATCTAAGCCCTCAGCCCTGTCCCCCCTATCCAAGCTGCCAGCCCCTGGTGCCACCAGGCCACCTGCCAGCAGCATCACACTGCGCCAGACTCTGGAGCCTGCCGCACTCCCCACTCACTGAAGAGCGGGAGACGCTGGAGGCTGCTGGGTGAATCACCAAGACCAGCTCCCAGCCGGGCAGGAACGGGGCAGGTCGGGGCTGCGGGGCAGCGGCAGGGCTGTCTGGGAGCCAGGACTCCTGGGTTCTACAAGGGCAAAGGTTTTCCCTTCTTCCCAGCGACTGGGGCCTTTCCCAAACCACACCCTGTCTGCTGTAACCACTACACTACATCTTCTCTTACACCACCTGTCTTGCAACCCTGCAAATCGTCCCCGATCCCAGGAAACTCCCGCAGGGCTCCCTACTGCCCCCCCCCCCCCTCTCTCAGCAGGGTCTCCACTTGAATGGCACTCGGTGCAGGCCCTCAATGCAATACCTGCAACTGGGGGATTATTTGGCGGTTTGCAGTCCCCACACCTCACAGGAGAAGTCCCGGGGCTGGCGCGTCCCCAGACTCTCCCCCCAGCAGCCCGCAGCTTCCGGCATTGCACAATCGGGCCGAGTCAGTCACTGGCACGTCCCACCCCAGACACTGAGCAGAACAACCTTCCCCAGCCGGGCCCATGCCGATCCCCTACAAACACACAGCCTGTGCAGATCCCTCCCCATACTGCCCTGCGCTCCCCCCTGCCAGGATCCCCCCCCATCGCCCCCGCATGCACTCTCCATCTCACTCCCAGCCCGGCCCTGGGGCACAACCTGGGCCCACTTCTCTCCCTGCCACCAGCACCAACACAGACTCGCCCAGGACCTCATCCCGCGCATGGGGCTGGGTTGCCCGCCAGCGGCTCTGCCCTCCCAGTGCCAGGCTCTCCAGGGAGCCACACGTCCCGCTGAGCCCATGGGCAGAGAGCAGCCCGGCTCCTGGCACTGAGCACCGCGGCAGGCGTGAGGGGGAGACAGGGTGGGCAGGGCCAGAGTGGGAGAGGCTCCGAGGGTGTGTGGGCAGGGGCAGGGCCGAGCGCGTGCAAGGCAGACGGTGCCAATTCACTCTCCATGGACGCGTCTCCCCCGACCCTGTGTTTACACAGACACGGCGCTTTGCAGAGCTGTGTGGTGTGGGCGGTTAGAGCCGGGCGTGGGGGCAGGGAGCCAGGGCTCCTAGGTTCTATCCCTGCCTCTGCTCCTGCCCCTCTATGAATCCTCAGGGGCAAGCGCTGCCCCAGTGGGCCAGCGAACGCAGCAGGTTTGAGGCCCAGGGTGAGCTGTGCTCTGGGCATCCAGTATTTGGGGCACACTGGGCCCCGGACAGCGCCCCTGTAGCTCCCTCCCACCCGGCTGCTGGGCCGCTCCCTGCTCCAGGCCGGCTCTTGGCTGCGCCCCGCCCCAGGCAGCGCCCACAGGCTGCAGTGTAAATACAGCCCGGGCGAGGGGCTGCACTGGGCTTGTTCCATCAGGGATCAGCCGCACTAACACTTCCAAGTATAGGCACTGGCGGGAAGCCAAGGACACAGGATCCGCGGCCTTCAGGGGCCGGCTCCAGCCCCCATGCTGTGAGTCTCCTGCTACCCACTCGCTGAGACCCCCACCCCCCTGAGCTCTTGCGCGCAGCGCTGCCTCGCAGGGGGGGAGGGTGCAGTGCTGGCTGCCACCAGCTCCGTACCGCCCCCATCACCAGCTAATCACCCCACCCTGGGTCGGCTGCAGTGCTGCCAATGGAACCCAGGAGTCCTGGCTCCCAGGCCTGTGCTCAGATCGCTGGCGCCAGCCCCCTGCTCTCTCCAGGGGCGAGGGGTCATACCTGGGTAGCACTCTCTGCCCCACACTTTGCAGGCCACTGCTGCTCCCCAGAAGTGGCTGCATTTTGGTAGTGCTGCAATTCCCACGGCTCAGGCACTGGAATGACCTGGGAGCCAGTAGAAAGAACGCAGGCTCTGGGATCCCCAGGGGAATGCAGAGAAACCCCCACATCCAAACCAGTACGGGACCAGCACTCCTCTGCTGGGATCAAGGCTTTATAGGCAGGGACTGTTTAACTCTTACAGCCCCCAACCTGCAGACGGGGAAACTGAGGCACAGAGCAGGAACGTTCCGCCAGCGCTAGAAAGCTTAGTGTGTGCAGACATGATCTCTCCATCCCAGGCGGGTCTCGCCTGTCTAAGGAATGTTCTAGCCACGTCTCTGACATGCTCCCAGGGGAGGCAGCCCAACCCCACTGCACAGGTCTGAGTCAGTTCTGGGGACAGCCTGAGATTCGCAGCCATTCACAGCACCAGCCGTGGCCTCTGGAGTCGCTGGGCCCGGCCCCCCAACACCCGGTGAGAGCTCTGCACGCCTCCGGGGGCCCCACAATCAGGGGCCACTTGTGACATTTCAGGGACAGCTGCCAAGGCCGGGTCAGAGCCGGCCGGAAGCCAGGAGACTCCAGCTCCAGCCAGGGCCTGTGGCAGCCTCCGGTGGGCAGAACCCAGCTCTGAGGGCATAAAGAGGACGAACGTGGGGGAGAAAACTCAGCAGCATTTCTCAATGCTGCTTCCCCCCACACTAGCCAGACACCCAGCTCCCTCCCCAGCACCGGCCAGACATCCAGCTCCTCCCCCCCACACACACTAGCCACACACCGAGCTCCCCCCACCAACCCAGCACCAGCCAGACACCCAGCTCCCTCCCCAGCACTGGCCAGACATCCAGCGCCTCCCCTCACTCCATCAGTCACCCAGCTCCCCCCTCTGGCACCGGGCAGACATCCAGTGCCTCCTTCTACCCCACCAGACACCCAGCGCCTCCCCCAACTCCGCCAGACACCCAGCACCCCCCCCAGGACCAGCCAGACACTGAGCTCCCCTCTGCCAGCACCGGCCAGACACCCAGCGCCTCCTCCCCGCCCCAGTCAGACACCCAGCTCCACCCCCAGCACCAGCCAGACATCCAGCGCCTCCCCCCTCCACACACCAGCCAGACATCCGCTGCACCCACCTCTCCTCACACCATGCTGCCCACAGCCCCCCTCATGCTGGGGGGTGTCACACCATGCGAATCTGGTGGGATTCAGTGATGCTAACAGCGGGCATGGAAAGTCCAGCCCAAAGAACAAGTCGCCCTGCCCGCACTCAGCCCCAGCCCACTCTCTGTATGATACTGGGCAAGTCCCGTGCTCACCTGCCCTCCCTCTGCCTCAGTTTCCCCACCTGGGTGTGCCACTGGCAAAGGGCCATGGGCCTGGCACCCAGCACAGGCAGGTCACTGCTCCCAGCAGAGCCATGCAGCCGGCCGGGCCCCACCCAAGGGCCATGACCTGGGCAGGGCACGGGTGCGAAATGCTCCGTACGCTGTGACTGGTAACGAACGAGACGGCTTAGGACGAAAGCCGGCGCTGAGCCTGGCTAAGCTGCACTAACGGTGATGGCTAATTAACGGCCTTGGAAGCGCCCGCCTCAGCAGCGCCAGTGGCCCAGCAGCGGGGGAGGAGCTCAGAGGCACTGGGGGGGCTGCCCCATCAGTGCAGCTCAGCTTGGGGCTCCTCCCCCCTGCCCCTGTCCCCTCATCCACCCAAGCTGCTCCTGCCCCAGCAGGTCAATCCCCTCCCCACACAGTACTCTGCCAGCCAGGGTTCACCCCTGCAGCTGCAGCTTGGGGGCCCGGTGACTCCCGCAGCCCACCTGGTGGTGAGCTGGCGTCTGCGCCTGGCACAGGGCAGGGAGGGCACAGAGCAAGAGGCAACGGGACTTCTCCAATCTGCTGGGCCCCATCCACAGCTCCCCCCGTGGCCACCAACTCCACTCATGTCATTGGGCTGCCCCCCTGCCAACCACGCTGGACTGGAGCCCCCTCACCCCACGAGTCCTGCCAGGTCGGTACAAGCCTCCAGGGAAGCTGGCCTCTTCCAGCTTTGTCTTAGAGACTCACGTGCCCCCTGCCCCAACACTGGCATACTATGCCCAGCACACTGGGCACCCTGCCCCCCAGCCTGCATGCACAGACCCCATCTCCCAGAACCCTGCCCCCCAGTCTGCATGCACAGACCCCGTCCCTCAGCATGTCGGGCCTCCTGCCCCCCAGCCTGCATGCACAGACCCCATCCCTCAGCCCACCAGGCACCATGCCCCCCAGTCTGCATGCACAGACCCCAGCACCCTGCCCCCCAGCCTGTATGCACAGACCCCGTCCCTCAGCACACCAGGCACCCCGCACCCCAGTCTGCATGCACAGACCCCGTCCCTCAGCACACCAGGCACCCCGCACCCCAGTCTGCATGCACAGACCCCGTCCCTCAGCACACCAGGCACTCTGCCCCCCAGCCTGCATGCACAGACCCCATCCCCCAGCACCCTGCCCCCCAGCCTGCATGCACAGACCCCATCTCCCAGAACCCTGCCCCCCCAGCCTGCATGCACAGACCCCATCCCTCAGCACACCGGGCCTCCTGCCCCCCAGCCTGCATGCATAGACCCCATCTCCCAGAACCCTGCCCCCCAGCCTGCATGCACAGACCCTATCCCCCAGCACTCTGCCCCCTAGCCTGCATGCACAGACCCTGTCCCTCAGCGCGCTGGGCACACTGCCCCCCAGCCTGCATGCACAGACCCCGTCCCTCAGCACGCCGGGCACCCTGCCCCCCAGCCTGCATGCACAGACCCCGTCCTCCAGCACCCTGGCCCCCAGCCTGCATGCATAGACCCCATCCTCCAGCACACCAGGCACCCCACCCCTCAGCATGATGGGCACACCCTGCCCCACCCTCACATATCCACTTCCTAACACAGGGCCCTAAATGCACCCCCTCCATCCAAAGACCCTGATGCAGACCCAAACTCTCACTCCCTCATGACATTCCCCCTCCAGAACCCGGGTTCAGGGGACCAGACAGGCCACTAACACATTGGTGGGGAGGGGACTGCCTCAGATGCCCGTTCCCCTGGCTGGTACCCGAAGGGCAGCCCGAGCTCCACCAGGGAGCCTCTGCCAGCCCTGCGCCCACAGGGCCACAGGCATTGGGACAGCTCAGAGCAGCTGGGAGCCCTGCCAACCAGGAGCATGACCAGCTGAGGGGGCAATGGACCACGGACACCGGGCTCCCCCAAGGGCAACGGCTCTGCCACTGCCTGAAGGACAACACGTCCCTCCGCACCAGACTCCCGCCACAGGCTGACTCAGAAAGACACCCGGCCAGGCCTGGCCAGACCCAGCCGGCCTGCGGGCACCAAGCCAGCTCCTGCATCCCCTGCAGGAAGGGGGCCCCCCAACCAGTCACCGGTGGAGAGCAGAACTCGAATCTCAGCCTCGGGCACAAGTGAAAGAAACTGGCCAAGCCTCAGCCCAGCAACCCCCTCCAAGTGCCCACCCTGCAAGCGCCACGGCATGGCAGTCGGCTCAGTCACAGGCTGCGGGTCAGGAGCGAGAGGCCCTAGCAGAGCTGGGGAAAAGGGGGAGCCCAGGGCTAGGCTAGCAGGGGGCGGCAGAGATGGGGAAAAGGAGGGAATCAAAGCCAAAGCAGTAGGTGTTCCTCTTGCACCCAGAGCTGTTGGGGACCCTCCCCTGCACATATCCCAGGACGGCGAAACCAGGGCAAGAGCCAGCCCCAGAAGGGCCCGGCCCATCTGTGCGCCCTAGTTTCCCGGGCACGGATCAGAAAACGTTTAATTGGCCAAAGTGCCCGCCAGCGGGGGAAGGCAGCGCTCTGCAGCAGCAGCCGACATCCAGCACCTGTCACTGGCCCCATCAGCGCCCCACAAACCCGTCGGGACCAGCGGGCAGCGCTGGGGCCTGACCAGCAGCTCTCCACCAGCGCCCACAGGGTACGCTTGGCTGGCAGCCCGGGGAAACAACTGTAACAGCTTCCAAGCCGCACTCCCTCCCCCCTCAGCCCCCGGGGGCCCTGCTTTCTTGTGCATGGGCAGGAACCTGCATCTGCACCCGTACATCTGTGCAACGGCACGTTCATACCCAGCAGCCAGCTGGGAACGGGCAGATTCCTGCCACCAACTGGGAACTGGCTCTGCAGGGGCATGGGGGAGGCTTATGCCAGCGACTGACACAACCCGCAACACACACACTGCCCCCCACCAAGGGGAGCTCCAGCTTTGTGGCCCAGTCAGTGCTGGGCGTCTCTGCCAGCTAGTACCCGCAGTGAGGCAGGATTTCTGCTGCCCAAAACTGCCTCGTGAGGAAGGGGCTAAAACCCGACCAACTCATTCCCCTCAGGGCCCCACAGCGCTGACATCCAGCTAGTCCCCAGTCACCTAACCCAGAGCCTCCTCCCAGCTCCCTGCGCTGGCCCAGCCCAGCAGAGATTTTACTGCTGAGCTGGGCAAAAAGAGGCGGGTTTTATGGGGCTGAAAAACAACCGGTGGGCAAAGTCCAGGGCCGGGCAGGACCCAGCTAGGCCGGTGGCTGCAGGGGAAGGTGGGTTTGGGGTTGTTCCATGGGCACAGAGCACTGCAGGACCCAGCAAGAGAAAACCCCAAGCCTCAGCTGGGGAGGGGGATCCAGGGGCTGGGGACGGGAGCCAGGGGGAGCTGGTTGTTGGGGGGATGGTGCCCCAGACAGCGAGCAGACAGATGTTTCTGCCCACAATAAACTCTGCAACTGCTAATGGCTCAGAGGGCTGCAGATCAGGACTGAGGGGCACCAGTAGAGCCTCCCACACACGCATGGGAGCCTGGCGCAGGGAACGGGCTGGCAGAGCTGTCCCACCACAGATGTGGCAAGGTGCCAGGCATGCAGACAGCTCCTGGTGCGGGCTGCACACGGGCTCAGCCGGCCCCTCAGGGAGGCAGGACGCAAGGCCTGGAGCGGCTGGGGCAAACAGACCTCGGGGGATGGGGAAAGGGGAGCTATGAGGTGGGGCGGGGCAGAGACAGGAAATGGGGCACTGTGGGGGGGGGCGGGTGCTGGGTCAGGGGGATTTGATCCATGCACCTCCCTAGGGCAGTGGTAGGGGCCCGATGCCTTGGCGAGCGGACAAGGGGACTCCCTCTGCCGGCATCCTGAGGCGCCCAGCTTAGAGGCACTAACTAGGCCCAGGGGTGGGGGTAACCTCGGGGCCTCCCCGTTGGCTGGCATCTTGCTACCAGCACCGTAGAGCGGGATGTCTGAGAATGACGTTCAAGGGGGTGGCACAGATTGGGTATGGCTACACCAACATTCCCAGGCCTGGCATGGAGCCCCGAAAGTGGGTCAGGCCCCTAAAGGGGAGCAGAGCGGTGCCGGGGGCTAGGTGGAGTTCATCCCTGCTTGGGACTGATTTAATCGGGAGATGCCCGTGCCAAGGCCTGGTGGGTGCTCGCAGCTGGCAGGACCTTTGCAAGCTGATTAACTAACATCATCAACAGCTGGTGGGGAGGGGCCGGGCATGGGCATGTCACTGAGTGCGTGTACAATGAGCGTACCTGCAGGTGCAGATGCAGTCATGTACGTGTGAGAGTGGATTAAAAGGCACAGATAGGTACACACACATGGCTGTGGATGTGTGTGCATGGACACAATGCATGGAATGCATGGACGTTTGCACACGTGTGTGAGGCTACATGTGTAGGAGTTTCTGTGAGCAGGTCTGTCCCTGAGTGTCATCTATCCATCCGGGGGCACAAACCTAAATTTACCTGTGCACACAAGTGATCGTGTGTGCTCTCTCTCCACCTGGGTGTGCACATCAGTGTGTATGTGCACACACCGTCCCTGGCTGAGCGTGCACACACCAGTGTGCATGCACGCACCGTCCCTGGCTGGGCCTGCACACACCAGTGTGCGTGCGTGCACACACCGTCCCTGGCTGGGCACACACACCAGTGTGCATGCATGCACGCATCGTTCCTGGCTGGGCGTGCACACCAATATGCATGCGTGCATGCATCGTCCCTGGCTGGGCGTGCACATCAGCATGTGCCCATGCATGCGCTGTCCCTGGCTGGGCGTGCATATCCCATAGGTTTGCATACCAGCATGTGTGTGCGCATTCACATCCCTGCCCGGGTGGGCATGTGCCCGGAGGTGCACACACCAGTGGCTGGCTGGGGACAGCCAGCACATGACTACATGCAGCTGGAATCCCAAGCATTTGGTGGCAGCAGCTGGGCTGCTTGGAGTCAGGTTTGGAAGGAGGATGCCAGGCGGATGACATAATAGAGACATGGGACCCAGCCTACCCCATGGCAGGGAGAAAACGCCCGCAGCCACCCCTCACCGGGGCTGGGGTGACAACGGTGCTGCGGCTTCTGCAGCTCTGACTGCGCCGGGGCGAGGTGTTTCAGCCAGAGCACGCAGCATCAGTCTCTGCTCCATGGGAGCTGACGTTCTTGGCGTTACAATCCCCCCTCCCCGCACAAAGACAGGCCGAGATCTACCTGGCAACAGAACAAACTATTGTGAACTCAACACGCTGCCAGCATGCTCCTGTGTAAAGTACCTACAGAGCGCCAGGCTACCCGTCCCGCCACTGCCCTGCCAGGGCTAACCTCCATAGGGATGGCAGGGGTCAGTTCCAGGCTGAAGGGGGCGGGAAGGGCATGCTGGGGGGAATCAATCTCTTGAGAGTCAGTGTCAGGTGTAAAAGTGTGCGTGCAACTGAGAAAAAACATTCAAAGCAAAGGATGACACTAAAACTTGCCAACAGGGGCCCGTGATAGCTAGTGAATGCAACATTTGGAACTGTTTATGTAGCGGGTAACAGAAAATACACAGTATTGAAATCACACACACATGCGCGCCTCTCTTCCCCCTCCCCGCATGGAGATCTCCCGCTTCCTCACAGCTTGTGAGATTCTGCCTGACAAGCCAATCTCCCACACCCAGAAAAACAGGAAAATTAACTTTTCTAGAAAACTTTTTTTTTCTGTCCTGGGACTTTGATTTCAAGACAGTTATAAACAGCTCATCGTTGGGTGTGTAGTGCAGCAGAGAGCCGAGAGAGCAGCTTGGCCCTGCAGGCATGAGAAGCGTTGGGGGATTTAAATCCAATCACTGATCGTTAGACGATTTAACGTTTGATGCTTGGTATGTGGCCTTTTGTTTTCAAAAGGATCCCCAGGCTGAGCAGCCACTTCTGGGACGAGAGGCAGCAAACCACACGCAGGAGACTCCTGGAACACGGGGGTCACCGCTCACTTGGCCCAGCGCTGCTAGGATGGTGCCTCTGGCTAAAAGCACAGGACTTCTGGGGTCTACTCTCAGCTTTGAGAGGGGAGTGGGGTCTAGTGGTCAGAGGAGGGAAACTGGAAGACAGGACTCCTGGGTGCTAGTCCCAGCTCTGCCCTTGGCTTGCTGTGTCACTGTCCTCACTCGGTGCCTCAGTTTCCCCACCTCCCATGGTTGTTGCAAAGTTTCGCCAACCTCAGAGGGGAAGCATGAGAGGCCATTGACAGGAAGGAAGCTCTGACCAAGGAGGCTAGGACAAACACTGGCTTTACAAGAAACACCACAGGACGCTGAATGCCACCGGGGAGGGTCTGACCCAGGGTTGGGTGAAAGTGCGAAAACCCCTCCCGTTTCACAACCACAGCCAGAGAGAGCTGTGCAGCCCCCCTCTTGCACCATCACTGTGAAATCACCTTCCCCACGGCCGGATGGCCAACCTCCCCCTGGGGGCAGGGAGCAGGGCTCAAAGCCCGAAGCCTTCCCCAAGAGACGGAAACCTGCATCCTGGGCCCAAGAGGGCTGGGGCCGAAAACGCGTGGTAGCCTACATCAGTGCCCAGGGAGTGAGCCCAGCTAACGCCCCGAGCGACGTGGCCGCCCTGCGACCCTGCACACAGGGGCCAGGGGAGGGACCGCGGCAGGGAAAAGAGCGGTCAGCACCCTCCGGGGACACAACTGATGGGGCACTGGGGGGGTGAGGGGGAGGGAGGCAAAGATGGGTCAGTCACCAATGTTTCCTGACACCTGCCAAGGTGGGCAGGCAGGAGGTGCTGACCCCAGGGCCTGGACGGGTTGGGGGATGGGCAGAATTTCTTCTGCTCCAGAGACTAGCGAGACTTTTGGCAAACAACCCAGAGGGGCTTCCGAGCAGGCAGCTCCCCAGGGAGCCCAGCCCGGGGCAGCTGAGATCTCACTGGATTCCAAGACACCCGATTGGCTGGGGATGCATGAGTTGGCACCCTGGGGGAACCAATCAGCATCTGGGATCCCCCTCTCCCATCCCCCTGCCCCACACAGCACAGGCCTAGCCACCAGGGGGCAGCAGCATGTGTGCCCCCCCCCCCCCCCCCCCACAGGGCAAGCTCTGGCCCTCCTGGCTCAGGCCCTTGGCTCATGGAGCCCAAGGAGTCCTGCTCCCGCCCCCAGCTGGAGAGGAGGGGACCAACATGCCAAGTGCCATCCTGGCCGCTGCTGGGGGAGCAGGGGAGAGCCTGGGGCAGGATCGGGCTCTCCAGCTCCCCGTGCTCGCTGACGGAGGAACGCCGGGGACAAGGTCCCGGCACAGGGGCTGCCGGCGGGTCCTGTGCCTGGGAGGAGGGGGTGTTCTGGGCAGGAAGGCAGTCTCGCGGCCCCGAACTGGGAGTTCCTGCCACCTGCTTCCGATTGCGGTTCGCCCGGGGAATCCCCGGCTCCCATTGGCCCACTGCCACCCCGGCGCCACACTCGCCCGCCTTGTGCACAACCCTCCCCCGGTCGGCGGAGCAGGCAGGGGGCTCCTGGAACATGGGGGGCTTACTCGGCCCAGCACCCTGGCTTGGGCTCCCCACTGGGCCTGCCGGCTTGCAAAGCCCGTTGGGGCCTAGGGCTGGGGGTGCCGTGCCGGCTCTCTCTGCTCTGAGCGCCCCACTCCCATCCCATGAGCTACCAGGCTCCTCCCCACCCCCCGGCATCCAGCATGTAACGAGCACCCTGGGGCTCAGCTCTCCCTGCCCCCACCACAGTCGGTCCCCTGCACTGGGAGCATGAAGGGCTGAACGAACCAGGGAGACTGAACAGCTCCCACCCCACTCCACAGGCCCCTCCGCCCAGGACCGAGAGCAGATTCTCACGCATGCAACCCTAACGCCTGCACCCTGTGATCCTGCCACCAAGGGGCCTCGGGGAGGGACTAATTTTTGCCTCCATTCCCCAGCTGCGCAAGGATCCGGGGGCAGCAAAGTGCCCATGGGCCAGGTTGACAGCATCTGCTTCCCTGCCTCATGTCACGGGGGTGACTTTAAAATGACTCTGAGCCACCAGCAGCATCAAATATCTGGTCCCGTGCATGAGATGCCTGGGTCCTATTCCTGGCTCGATGAGTAAGCAGGAAGAGGAGTTCAGTGATTATATCAGGGCACCAGCACTCCGGACTCCTGGGTCCCATATCTAGCTTTGGCAGAGCAGGTGGACTGGGGGGAGAGTCAAGACTCCTGGGTTCCATTCCCAGTTCTACCGCCACTTTGCCCAGGGACCTTGGGCAAGTCACACAAACTGCTATCCTATGTCTTCGCATAGTGCCCATCACCATGGCGTCTGACCTCTCCGTGCCTTGATTTTTCCATCTACAAAACAGGGCCGGTGACCCTGCCCTGCACCCACAGAGTGTGCAGAGGTGCCTGGATGAAGGCTGTTGTCACTTGCAGGTACCCAATGGCCCGGTCCCTGAGCCCAAGTGGCATCTGGGCGGCCCCCATAGGATGCCCCTGAGGGGCAGACAGAGACTGCAGCTTGGTCTCAGGTGGGCTGGGGAGCTGCAGCACCTGTGCTGCTGTTTGCAGACAGCTCCCTGCCCACCACGCAGCAGTGACACTGGGGCAGCCGGTTCGGGGTCAAGCGCCAGGGCTGAAAAAAGCAGCAGAGAGACTCGAGCCGGAGACCGTCCCCCCGGCTGGGTCTCAGAGCCCGGGCTCCAGCCTCGACAAGGTCGTCACCCTGCAGCGCAAAGCCTGAGTCAGCAGCGCCGAGCTGGGCCTGGTTCCAGGTCGATCCTCCACTGCACCCAGCCGGGAGCCTCACCGGAGCCATTCTCCCCAGCCTGCCTAGCCTGCGCTTCAGCTGAGGTTTGCTCCAGCGCTCACACGCTCCCCTCCCCTCCCCTGGGAGCCGAGCACACCTGCTAACACGGCCCCGCATGGTCCAGCCAGCCAGCCTGAACCCTGCCCCCTCCAGCAAGGGCCAAGGATGGGGCTGGGCCGGCCGGGGCGCGCTCTGGCGACCTCGCACACCGAGCTGGCTGCGGGGCCCTGGCAGGAAGTTGCACGGCGCAGGCGGAGCCGGAGAGCAGGAGGACGAGCCAGCTGCACACGAAGGGGGAGGGCGGCTGCTTCAACAGGTTCTTGGCCCTGCTCCTCCCTGAGCGCGGCGCTGTCTTCGGCACAGCCCTCGGCCGGCACCTTCCTTCCGCGGAGCGCCAGGAACAGCTGCTACCCAGGCTGCCGACGCCCCCCAGGAGGGGCTGGCTGGGCAGCACCATCCCCCGTGTGGAGATACCAGGGCACGGAGCAGGGCTGCACAGTGACTTGGCCAGCACTAGACCCCACATTGGCTGGCTCCTGGCCCCCACTGGGCTAGGAAACGCCCCCCCAGAGCCGGGAATAGAATCCAGGAGTCCTGACCCCTCAACCCCCACCCCAACCACGACACCCCTGAACCCAGGGGTCCAGACAACTCCTTCGCTGCTCCAGCCACTAGCCAGGGCTTCCTCCCCTCCCAGCCTTGCTCCACCAGAGCTTGCATGGCCTCCTGGAGACCCCAGCCTATAGCACTGCTGGGGAGTGGGGGGCAGAAAGCCACAGGAGAGCTAGGCTAGGTCCCCAGTTTTGAATTCCAGGCATCCTTGCAGACAGAATCCAGCCAGGCCAAGGAACTTCCCAGTGTCAGGGGCAAGGGCCTGTCCCGGCTCTTCCTCCCCGGGGGCTGCTGTGGGATCGCACCGTCAGCACTTCCCAGGAGGGTGGCGACCCACATTCCAAGCGCTGCTCCCAGCTGCCTGTCTCTAGTGCAGACACGGGGGTGGACGGGCCCTCCCCCCCTGCACGGGAGCACTCAGAGGTGCAGGCACTTGGGGAGTCCCCTGGCCCCAAGCACAGAGGGGAGAGCAGCTGATGCTACCAGAGCGTGATCCCTAAGCTAAGGCTGTCCCCTGACCCCCTCACCAAGGCGCCAGAGGATGGTGCCTATGGGGGGGGGGGTTGCCCCTACATTCTGCATCCCCCCCCGGGAGGCCCCCTCCTCTGCCACTTCCTGTGTACAGGGCAGAGAGGATGAGCAGGGGAAATCAAACCCTGCCCTGCCTGTCTTAGCTGTTCCTTGCCTGCTTTGCAGCTCGCCATGCGGTGGGCACGCCGTGGGCACGCACACGTCTGCTCATCCATGCATGTGTGCATGAAGGAACACACACGCATCTCTACACGAACCCCTGTGCGCTCCTACTACACACGTGGGGAGGCATATGAATGTATGCGTCCGTGGACACGCTTCTGAGTCTGTATGCATGCCAGGATGTGCCTGTGCACACAGGGGCACGGATTAACCCTTGCACACACAGGGGGGAACGGATTTGTGTCTGCCTGTCCAGAGGCTGCGTGATGGCTCGGGGATCCATGCGCATGCATGAGGCCAGGGTGGGCTGCAGACGTACGGATGGATCCACGTGTGCACGAATCCATGTCCGCAGCTGCATGCATGTGTGCAGCACATGCACCCGCACACACGTCGTTTGTCTACTGCGGGGACTTTTGCCAAGCGGGTGGGGGGGAGAAGAATCCATTAAAGAAATCTCCAGCTCTCGGCGAGTTCCCCACCCTGAGAAACACCCTGGGGCCCAGGAGAAAAATTAAAAAACCTCAAGTAGCTCAGGGGGAGAGGGGAGGTGTGGTGGGGCGGGGAAGGGGGGGGTCCTGCAAACCGGTTCCACAAGCTGCTGGCGCGGGCGTGTGCCTGCCCTCAGCTCCACAGCAGGGAAGGAAATGAAATCCCTGTGCCCCCCTCCCTCCCCCAGCTCTCCCCCATCCCAGGATGCCCTGTGACAGGCTGGGCCGGCGCTGTGCTCAGGCAGGGGCACACAACAGCCCCCCGGTCCCGTGCATCACACCAAGGCAGGGATCCACCCCCAGATCTCCCCATCTGCAGCCAGTTCCTACCATCTGCCACGCCCCTGTGCGGACAATCCAAGGCCACGGGGCGGGAGAGGGGGAGGAAGCAGGCCATGGAGAGGGCAGCTCTGAGGGCTGGCGCAGTCAAAGGTCATGCCAGGCGAGACGGAAAAGCCGGCACAGGGTTTGCCCCACAGCCATCACTGCTGTGAGGTGCCTGCTCACAAGCCATACAGGCCAAGGACTCCCACGGCGGCTCCGCTCGGCCCAGGGAGCAGACAAGGTGGCAGGGCCTCGGAGCAGAATAGGGGTCAGCGTGGCCACAAGCCAGGGGGAGCCGGGGCCCGCCAGGCACCAGGAAGCAGAGAGCTCAGCTGCACGCGCAGATGCTTGCACACCCCTCCTCGGCGACACCAGCGTACCATGCAAACCCCAGCGTGCACACGCACCCCAGGGCGCCTAACCCAGGGGGCAGCTTGATTTCTCAGTGCCTCTGTTCCCCAACCGTACAGTGGGGAAAACCCATTTTCTCCCACCGTGAGTTCTTCAGGGCAAGGCCTGTCTGGCCAGCGCCTGTCCCGAAGGGGCCCCGACCTCCGTCACGGTGCCTGGGCAGTGCCCAGCACGACAGGGCCGCGATCCCAGTCACTGCGTCTGGGCAGCGCCCGGCACGAGGGGCCCTGACCTCAGTCACTACGTCTGGGCAGCGCCCAGCCAGACAGGGTCCCGACCTCGGTCACTGCGTCTGGGTAGCGCCTGACCCGACAGGGCCCTGATCTCGGTCACTGCATCTGGGCAGCGCCCGGCCCAATGGGGCCCCAACCTTGGTCACTGTGTCTGGGCAGCCCCCAGCCCAACAGGGCCCCGATCTCGGTCACTGAGGCTGGGCAGCGCCTGCCCTGATGGGGCCCGATCTCGGTCACTGCGTCTGGGCAGCGCCCGGCCCGACGGGGACCGATCTCAGTCACTGTGTCTGGGCAGCGCCCAGCCCGATAGGGCCCTGATCTCGGTCACTGCGTCTGGGCAGCGCCTGGCCCGACAGGGCCCCGATCTCGGTCACTGCGTCTGGGCAGCGCCCGGCCCGACAGGGCCCCGATCTCGGTCACTGCGTCTGGGCAGCCGCCAGGCCCAACGGGGCCTCGATCTCGGTCACTGCATCTGGGCAGCACCCGACCCAACAGGGCCCCGATCTCAGTCACTGCGTCTCGGCAGCGCCTGACCAGATAGGGCCCCGATCTTGGTCACGGCATCTGGGCAGCGTCCGGCCCAACAAGGCCCCGATTTCAGTCACTGCGTCTGGGCAGCGTGTGACCCGAAAGGGCCCCAATCTCAGTCACTGTGTCTGGGCAGCCCCCAGCCCGACAGGGCCCCGATCTCGGTCACTGCGTCTGGGCAGCGTCCGACCCGACAGCGTCCCGATCTCGGTCACTGCGTCTGGGCAGTGCGTGACCCGAAAGGGCCCCGATCTCGGTCACTGCATCTGGGCAGCGCCCAGCCTGACGGGGCCCCAATCTCAGTCACTGCGTCTCGGCAGCGCGTGACCCGACAGGGCCCCGATCTCAGTCACTGCATCTGGGCAGCGCCCAGCCTGACGGGGCCCCAATCTCAGTCACTGCGTCTGGGCAATGCCTGACCCGACAGGGCACCGATCTCGGTCACTGTGTCTAGGCAGCCCCCGACCCGACGGGGCCTCGATCTCGGTCACTGTGTCTGGGCAGCCCCCAACCCGACAGGGCCCCGATCTCGGTCACTGTGTCTGGGCAGCCCCCGACCCAACAGGGCCCCGATCTCGGTCACTGCGTCTGGGCAGCCCCCAGCCCAACGGGGCCCCTATCTCGGTCACTGCGTCTGGGCAGCGCCTGGCCCGACGGGCCCCGATCTCAGTCACTGCGTCTGGGCAGTCCCTGGCCCGATGGGCCCCGATCTCAGTCACTGCGTCTGGGCAGCCCCCAGCCCGACGGGGCCCCGATCTTGGTCACTGCATCTGGGCAGCGCCCGACCCAACAGGGCCCCGATCTTGGTCACTGCATCTGGGCAGCGCCCGACCCAACAGGGCCCCGATCTCAGTCACTGCGTCTGGGCAACGCCCGGCCCGACAGGCCCCCATCTCGGTCACTGTGTCTGGGCAACGCCCGGCCCGTCGGGCCCCGATCTCGGTCACTGTGTCTGGGCAGCGCCCGACCCGACAGGGCCCCGATCTCAGTCACTGCGTCTGGGCAGCGCCCGACCCGACGGGGCCCGATCTCGGTTACTTTGTGTCTAGCCAGCGCCTGGCACGACAGGGCCCCGATCTCGGTTACTGTGTCTGGGCAGCGCCTGGCACGACAGGGCCCTGATCTTGGTCACTGCATCAGGGCAGCCCCCAACCCGACAGGGCCCTGCTCACTGTTTGGGCCTTTTGGCGCTACCAGGTTATAAACTACTATGACGACTTCTCCAACAGCAGCTGCCCTGCATCTTCTACCAATGACCACAGAACAAGCCAGCTGCCCCCCCCCGCGCCCCAATCCAATCGCCAGAGGTGGCCTCCAGCTGACAGGACAGGACAGTCAGCTGGGTTTCCTAAGAGCTCTAGCACAGCCATTAATTGTGTATGTGGCAATGGACACAGTGACAAGGGGAAGGCAAAGAAAGCAGGGGAGGGACCGGGGGATGGTGGGGGAGGGACCGTAGGGTGGAGACAGCTGAAAACAGGGTGCTTTGCTGAGCAGCTCCAGATTAGAGCATCAGACCCTGCCCTCCCCTTGGCCACACGCTCCTTCCAGCCCACAGTCGACTGTGCCCCTGGCCTGACCTCCCACCCTGCCCCTGCTAGCCCCCTCCGGGGTCAACTGGCACGTTCTGCTGGAGATCCCGAGCAAGTCATCCCATGCTTCGGGGGGTGGCAGCGGTGCCATGTCTGGCCCAGCCCAGTCCGCTCACCAGAGCAGGCCCGTTCACATGCTGAAGGGACGTCCCGGTGTCACAGGTCACCTGCCCTCCAGCCTAAACCAGCTCCCACAACCACAAAATCGCTGCCAAATATGAAATGCATTCCTGACGCCGCGTGCCAAGTCTGGCGAGGGGGTGGGGCCAGGCAGGCAGAGCGCCCTCCGCAGGTTCCCCGGGAGCAGCACACGTGCGAAGCCGGGCCAGCTGCCCAGCGCAGGACGAAGCTGGCTGAAGTCTGACAGAGTCCCAGTTTTCTGAGGGTGGGGGAGTGACGTTCAATCCAGCAGGCCGAGGCCAGGGAATGGCTGGGGGCACGCTACAGAGAGCCTGACCTTGCATGCGTCCCCACGGCACTCAGCCCCGTCTCAGATTGGGCCCCCACATTACCCCCACCCCCGGAGCCCGCTGGCCACGGCTGTCACCCTCCTTTACGCAGACTTGGCCGCTGACACCACAGCTGTCGCTGCTACGCCTGTGCCGCCCGTCTGGAGCCTCCCTGGGCCGGGGAGGGGAACCCCACTGCACGGGTCCTTAAAGCCCAGCAGTACGCCCCACTCCCCCCCACTGACCCCCGGCCACAAGTGGGGGGTGGCGGGTGGGGGGGAAGGGGAACACTGCTCACTCCTACCCCTCCCTGCCACCAAAGAGGAGCTGCAAGTTCAATCCGTCTGGCTCTGCCGGAAAAGGGCCGTGGCAGCATAACGGAAACCCACGCAGCCCCCCTAGGACCCCCCTGACTTGTGATCAGCCAGCCACATGCCAAATGGCCCTGGTTTTTAAGAAAATATTTACCCATATTTTCCTCCCCGCTCCGCCCCCCCTCCCCAACTCACCCCCTTGCTCCAGCAGCCCCCCAACATCCTTCCCCCTGCAACGGTCGATCGCACACAGGCCCTGGTCCCCCTTGCGCCCCACCCCACCCCCTTTAAAAGCAAAATACCATTGCTTAGCAGTAGAAAGCTGGGGATATTCCAAGTCAGCAACGCAATGAGCGAGGGGGTGTCCCCCCAAAACCGGATTCACTCGCCACCCCAACAGCCCCTATGCTGCAAACAACTCCTGCCCAGGCTGGGCTGGCAAGCGGGAAGTGGTGCCATCCTTGCAGGGGAGATGAGAGGCGCTTGGCACGTCTGGGGGAGCCAGCCCCAGCGCCCGGCGTGCCAGAGGCCAGGCTGGCACCGCGCAGGGCGAGCCATGCACACAGTAAACAAACGCAGGTTTTAAAGGGCTGGCGCTGTCTGGCAGCGTGTCTGTCTGGCCCCTCCAGCTAGGCCAGCGCTCTCCATTTGCGGGAGAGGAAAATATAGGTTAATGCCAACACGGGGGGCGGGGGGGGGGCGATTAAAGCTGGGTGTCAGGAAGGAACCAGAGCGACCGAGGGATCCGGGCTTCGGGCCGGGGGGTGAATTAGTACGAAACACACCACGGTGCAAAATCCAAAATCCAAGGGGGTGTGTGCGTGTATTCGGGGGGGGGAGGTGTTAATTGCCCCCTCCCCAGCTCGTGCCATGGCACTGACAGGGCCTGGGGCAGCCGGGAAAGGGGGCAACAGAGAGCCCAGGAAACCGGACAGCACATGAGGGGGGAAGAAGGGGCACTGGCTTGGGGAGGGGGAGGGGGAAAGTAGCCCCCCCGAGCAGGGGAGAAGAGCCCTGCTGTCCAGCTGGGAGAGGCAGGAGGGCGTGGGGGGCTCAGCCTGTGACTCTGCAGTTTAATCCCTGCAATGCACGGACCCCCCCGCACAGACACCCCCGTGCAATGCCCCCATGCGCCCCCCCAGATCCTGCCCTGCGCCCCCCCAGTGCCTTACCTCGGCGGGACTGCTCCTCCCCTGCCCCTGGCAGGAAGCGGCGACTCGGTTCGGTTCGGCTCGGCTCGGCTCGGCCCGGCTGTGGGGGCCCGGGCGGCCCCGGGCCGGTGGCTGCGCGCGGGGCCGAGTCTGTATTTGCCCCCCTACCCATTCCCTGCCCCCAAACCCCTGCTTCTCCATTCCGGTGCCCCCCCACCCATCCCCTATGGCCTCCAGCCTCCTTCACCCCATTCCCTCACCCAAACCCTGCACCCCCTCACCATCATGCACCCCATCACCTGTATTCCTGTCCCATTCCCTGCACCCCGCCTCATTCACTGCCCAAATCCTGTGCCCCATCCCCTAGATGCCCTCCGCTGTCCCATCCCATTCCCTGCCCCCAATTCCTCTTCCCTCTTCCTGCCTCACTCGCACACCCATCCCAGCACCCTCTAGCCCCCTCACCCCATTCCCTGCCCCTGCCCCAAAACCCTCTCCAGCCCCAAACCCTGCGCCCCCATCCATTCCCCGGCGCCTCCAGCCCCCCTCACCCCATCCCTGCCCTGCTCATTCACTGCCCCAACTCCCACTCACCTCTTCCCCTGTGCCTGCCCCCAAACCCTGCTCCCCATCCACTGCCCCCCAAAACCTTGCACCCCTCATTCCATGCCCTTGGTGCCCTCAGCCCACTTCCTTCACTCCATCCTCTCCACCCCTATCCCGTATCCCTTTCCCTTTCAAAGCCAACCTTTGTTCCCCCCTCACCCCCATCCGCGATGCCCTCCAGCCCCCTCACTCCATTTCCTCTGCCCTCTTGCCCTCATTTCACTGCCCCAACTCTCCCTCACCTCATTCCCCTGAGCCTCCCCCAAACCCTGCTCCCCATTCCTTGCCGTCCCAAACCTTGCGCCCCTCATCTCATCCCTGGTGCCCGTCCAGCCCTTCTCACTCCATTTCCCTGCAACCCCATCACCCCATCCCTCTGTAGTCTCTGTCCTTCAAAACCCTGTTCCCCCCTCACCCCATCCCCGATGCCCTCCAGCCCCCTCACTCCATTCCCGTGCACCTGCCACCCCTATTCCTGCCCTTTCCCAATCCTGGCTCCCCCATTTCCTGCTCCCAACCCCAGACCCTGCGCTCCTCCAGCCCCTCACCCCATTCCCTGCCCCTGCCCCCCAATGGCTGTTGCCACCCCTCACCCCTATCCCCTGTGCCCTCCAGCCTCCCCACTCCATTCTTTTGCACCCCCCTCACCCATTCCTCTGTTTCCCGGCCCAGCCCCTGTGCCCCCCTTCCCTGTATCCCATCTCCCCACTCCATTCCATGCCCCAGCCCCTGCTTTCCCCACCCCATTCCCTGCACCCCCAGCCTCCCCCACCCCATTTCCTGCACCCCAGACCCAGCACCCCCAGCCCCTGCCCCCGTGCCCCCACTCCCTTCCCCCGCACCCCCCATTTCCCTGCTATGTCCCCCCCATTCCCTGCTCCTCGGGCCAATTCCCCTGCCCCGAGCCCCTGCATCCCAACCCTATTCCCCTGCTCTGCCCCCCCCATTTCCTGCTCTTCAGGCCCACACACACCATTTCCCTGCACCCCTCATTCCCTGCATCCCCCAACCCCATTCCCCTTCATCCCCAGCCTTCCTCAGGCCCCAGTCCTACATCCCCAGCAGCCCCCATTTCCCTGAACCCCTCCCCACCCTGGCCCTCCTCCCAGCCTCTCTGCCCCCACCCATCTCAATGCACCCACCATGTGCTCCAGGACGCAAACAACTCAGTTATTGTACCACATTAACCAATGCAGTCTAGTGGAGTAGCCTGAATGCAGGACTCCTGGTCCTACTCCCAGCACCTTCCCTGATGCCTGCCTCTACGTGCCTCAGTTTCCCCATTTATCAAACGTGGCTATTTCCCAAGTGAATGTGTGTGGTGCCTGTGCAGTGCTGCCCTCTACTGGCGGCAATAAGAGTTGCTCCACTGCATGCCATGGTCCCTTTACTGTGGGTTCCCATCTGTCTGTCTGTTGTCTGGCATCTTGTGCTTTTTGGGGGAGGGGCCAACCCTTTGGTCTGTGTTCATACAGCACCTAGCACCATGGGGCCTGGTGTGGGATGGGGGTTCTCAGCTGTTGCTGCTAGTTGGATAATAACCATAAACGTCCCACATGGCTTATAGCTGAAGAGATTCTCAGGGCTCCAAGCGCGGTGCCTGGGAGATCTATCCCCTGCTGAGTGTAGACACTGGCTGGGCTAGGATTTTTTGCAGCTCCTGGGGCGTAGTCAAGATTAGCTAATGTTTATGATTCCCTTTGAAGACAGGAAGCATGCAGGTTAATTTTCATTAATGAGACTAAAGAACACCATGTAAAGCAGAAACCTTCATAACCGAGAGACCAGGGCTGGGAGGAGAAGGAACTAAGCCACCGGGCTGGCCAACGCTGCCGTGTGCGCCACTGAACACCGACTTCTTTCCCTCTCTAGTCATCAGCTTTGCCAGTGGCCCTTGCTGGAGAAGCCCAGCCAAATTGAATGCAAAGTGATCGCTGGCCTATAGGGCTCCCAATATGTCCCCCAGGGGGTTCTCTCCCTGCTGTGAAAATCTATAGGATGGTTAAAAAAACAAAACAAAACCACACCCACCCTACTGTAGAAAGGATTAAATTCTGTAGGTCGTTTGTCATTTCTGTAGGACCCCGTCGAAAGATTATGGAGCCCAGTGGTTTCCCCCTTGGGAAATCCCGTTGGATTGTTCATGAGGAGACGCCAGAGCCTGGAGTTCTGAGGAGTCTCCCTTGGAGGGTTGTGCTGGGCTCTGCACATACACCGAACGGGAGACAATCCTGGCAGCACAGAGTTTGCAGTCTAAGGGCAAGTCGAGGCAGCAGGTGGATCCAGACCGAGCGCCAGGAAAGTACCAGCAAATGCTGGGACAATATCAGCAGTATGACCTAGCTGAATTCCGGCCCTGGTTAGCCACCACCTAAATCCTTGGCACTAGCTAAATGTTACTTCTCCACCGGTCCAGTGTCTCCTGGTGGCCACAGAGCGGGGACTGCTGTCGGTGAGGTGGAAAGGCCTGGGGAGGTTGGCCCAGAGGGCAGGGGCTCTCCTGCCAGCAGCAGGCAGGCAGGCTTCAGGGAAGCTAGGGCTAGATAGGTGGAGGGGTGCAGAGACAGAAAAGGGCAGATGCTTGTCTCAGTTACACCAGGGAAAATCCAGAGCCTTCTCTGGGCTCACGATTTCCCCTAGTATAGTGGAGAGAAGAACCTGCCCTGCAAGCCATGAAACTGGCTGGACAGTTTAGAAACATGGGGCAGGCTGGGACCAGACAAGAGTGATTTCACATACACGCACAGAGAGATAGACACACAAGGTGTGCAAACACACAGCTGCAGAGACACATGCTGGAGCATGCAAAGCACATGCCTGCTCACACCTGGGCATGCAGGCACACACAAATGCCCCAAGATATAGAGACGTAGGTGGCGTGCAAACACACGTGTTCACATGTGCAGAGATAAGTGCACTGCAGTATGCGAACACACACCATGCACACACAGGCCTCTGCATGCACAGCCAGAGACAGACACATACCCACGCACAGAGAGGCAGCCCCTCGCCCCACAGCCATGCACATAAATCAGCTGGGGATAAACGCGCGCCAGGAGGAGAAGCCGGGATCAGAGCCCAGCGCTCTGAGGTTGCTCGGGGGAGAGCGATGATCTCAGAGGGGAGCAATGACAATCCCCTTGTTGTGGTGAAGATGTTGGCTCCCCTGCCCCCCCGGGTGTACCCACAGGCTGGGCGGGGGAAGACTGCACAGGGTCAGAGGTATTAGTGTTCATCCTGCCTGCCAGCCCCATGGCTGGGGAGGATGGGGACTGGCTCATAGAGGGTCCACACTGGGCCGCCAACTGCTATGCCCCCAACTGAGTCTAGGTTAGAGGCTCCCATTGGCCACGCGGGTGGCGTTTAGCCTTTATGAGGCCAAGGCTCTGCTAAGCTGTAACGCTAAGGCCCCCAGCCCACCACCATCAGAGGGGCTTTGTGCCTCCATTGCGTGAGACATCAAATGTGATGGGAGCCGGGGCGTTTTACCACTCCAAAGCCCCCTCTGCGGCGTCAGCTGAACATAGCCCCTTCCTCTCCTCTCAGACTGAACTGACACCCAGTGTTGCCCTACGCGGTTAAAAAGGCGCCGTGCCCCACCCCAGAAGTGGCTGCATTTGGGGGCTGGGTGCAGCAATCCATGGCTGTTTCCCGTATGCGGGTGTCTGGGCCAGCATGTAACTGAGCAGCATGGAAAGGACATTAAAAAGTGATGCCCTGAGACACACAGCACTGATCCCCTTTCCCTGCACCCCAAACCATTCCCAGCTCTGGCTCCCATCCCTTCCTAGCAACTGCTGTCTCCAAAACTGCACAGGTCCGGCATGCAGCCCTGAGGAAGGCCAGTCTGCGGGTGGGCAGAGAGATGGGCGCACCTCAGAAGCAGGTGTCCTGTGCACAGGCTGCAGGGACACATGGCTGCTCTGCAGGCTCCTCCAGGCTCAGATCTTGCTCAGGAGGGAGGGGAAGGGCAGGCAGGTTGTGCGGGTGTGTGCAGGGCAAGGGAAGGCAGCACTGAGTGCGGGGCAGCAAACCTTCGGGGAGCTGGTGAATATCACGACAAACAGGTTTGCTGGGGCTCGGGGAATGTTTTTCCTCCAGTAAAGGTTTGGCCCAATGGTGAACATTATAATGGGGCAGGGGCAGGTTGGGTTTGAAGGGATCCGCAGCACCAGGGGTACGGAGATTGCAGCGCTGACACAGCCAGGAACGGGGGTCAGACTCGAGGGGCATGGGAGGAGAGAAAAGGCTGATACAGCAGGGGAGGGGGCTGCCCTGCCCTCCCTGTTCTGCAGCCCCAGGCCCCTCCCTGAGTGCCAGGCCAGGCTGAATTGTGGGGACGTGCCCGGCAGGGGAGAGGCTAACACAGGATTTGCAGTCACCTGAGTCAGAGAGACCAGAGCCCTGATTGCAAAGAGCCCTGTGTTTCCGGGGCCCCTGAGTCAGCAGCAATTCAGCCTTGGAGAGAGGGGGTGGAGAGGCGGGAGGGAGAGTAAGGAGCTGTGCTGGAGACGGGGTCCCTGTAACCAGGGGTCCCTCACCTGCCTGCTGGGCTCTGGTCCCTCAGTGGTGCACCAGCCTGGATGCCAGTCACCACCCATGCCACAGCCAGGGTGGCTGCCCCTGCCCTTGGGCAGCTTCCCCCACCTCTGCTACCTGCCTCCCCGCTCAGTCCAGCCAGGGAAGCGACGGAGGCCCAGATGCCAGCACTCACTGCAGCCAGCCTTAGGCCAGGTGTGCGGTGGGGGGGACGTTCCCCAAATCTCCATTCTTGGGCTCAGCCCCCCACCCCCCAGGGAGTGCTGACACCTCACCCCTAGCACTAGTTCTCCCCTCCTGGGGCAGGCAAATCTGCTTAGCAGACCCCCCCAACACAGCTCTGCACCTCCCTCAACACCCCCAGATCCCCACCCCCTGGATCAGGGCATGCCAGGGGCAGCAGCATCTCAAGGGGGTTGTCCCAGACCCCACCAGACAGATTGTACCACTACCCACAGGACTGACACACTCCCAGCTCTTCGCTTTTATACCTTGTCTCCTCTCCCAGCAGGCTTTGCTTCAGCTCCTCCCACCCGGGAATGGACCCTGGGCACTACAAGTCCCAGAATGCCTGCCCTTAAAGGGACAGTGCCACCTTGTCACCTGGTGGATTGGCATGTGGGAGCGCACTCCGGGGATGCCCGTATGTAATGGGGGAGACCAGGAGGAGGTAATGAGGCCCTGCCTGGGAAGTTGGTTCATACCAATGGGTGTCCAGCCACCCTCCCTCCCATGACTCACCACACAGGGGCAGGAGCTTGGCATGGATCCTCTGCCAGAGAGCAGGTGGGGAGCCTGGCACCGTGTCACCCACAGGGCTGGTCTCTGCCGCCCATCCCCACCTGCCTGTGTGCAGGGGATGCTGCCCCTGCCGGCAGGCCCAAAGAGTCCCCCTGGGAAGCGGGCTGAGGGTTCTCCTGGTCCAGCTGAGGGGGGCGGGCTCAGGGATTGCTAGCAATCCCCACCACCAGGTTGGCAGCTGGATGCTGGTGCCCTCTTCTCCTGACAGGGGCTGTGGCAGTCCTCCAGCCCCCTCCCTGCCCTGGAGGCAGCGAGCCAGTGTGGGAGTGAGGCCGTGCAGCTTCCCCCCTGCGAGTCCTTGCTGTACCGTACACTTTATCCTCTGCAAATAATCTGCGTCTGCGGCAGCGTCTGGCTGTGATAAGGGACCAGCCGGTGCTGAGCTCATCCTTTGGGGAAGGGCCTGCTCAGCAAGGCAAGAGGGAGTCCGGTGTCCCGAGGGCTCCCCTAGCATGTACTGCCCTGCCCCCGCAGGATGTGGGCTGCCCCAATGAGCTTCATCCCAGCCCAGCCCCTAGGTCTCCTCTGCATGGATTGCAAAAGACTTTGCACTGGTGAGCTGAACCCCCAGGGGTGGAGCGGTATCATTAGCCCCATGTTAGAAGGGGGAAACTGAGGCATGTGGTGGTGAAGGGGCCACCCATATTCAAATGGGAACAGAGCTGGGAATAGACCCAGGAGTCCTGGTTCCCAGCACCCTCTCTGCTCGACACCCTCCCATAAGGGCAGGGATGAGAGAAAGATAATTCCCTCCTGACCACAGCCCTGCCCCTCAGCTCTGGCCCTGAAGCCTGTGGACTGGCACTCGCTGTCACTGCAAATTCACTCCTGAGGCTGGTGCCGAGGTGTTTCAGGCCCAGAAACCCAGCCTCCCTCTTGCCCAGTTAGATACCAGCAGGGACGACACCTGCCCCCAGTAGGTGATAAACAGCTGTCCGTCAAAGGACCCTTTGGTTTCAGCAGGAATGGGCCAGGCCTTAGGGCAGCATCCGCTGGAGGAGGGGTGATGTCTATGAGAGGAGGGGGCTGGAAGCTGGAGGTCACAGGGTTTTGGGACAGGAGACTGATGACTTTCCAAACTGCTTTGGGTGCAGCTGCAGGTTGGCACAGGACACTGGCCTGGGAAGCCCAGGGCTGGGCTAGCGGGGGCTGTGGGTCGGGATTGAGGGGCATCCAGAAGAGCTGTGGGGAGCCCAGAGCTGGGCTAGTGGAGGGCTGCAGGTCGGGTGAGGTGTGGGGCCACGGTCACTGTTCCTATCACCCACAGTGGGCTCAGATCTCAGGGGACAGATCCTAAAATCCCCAGCGCGGTTCCTGACCGAACCAGCAGCCCCGTCTGCACCGGCCGCTCCACCAGGGCCCAGACTATATATAGACAGACCTGTGGATGCCGAGCTGCAGGATAAATTTTAATGAGCTTGTTCCAGACGAATGCATCTTGGATTGCAGAGAGACGCATCCCCACCGGGTCCCTCTGGCAATTTCCTCTGCTGCAAGGATCCACCAAACGGGGTAAAACAGGAGGCAGAGAAGTAGCTGCTTCCCCTTTCAACTGTTCCACCAGCCGGCAGGGCTAGGAACAGTTCGTCTGTCCTGCATCATCCATGCCAAACCATCCCCAAACATAGAGGGATCCCCCACCCCGCCCAGAATGCGCCCACCTCTGGGGTGGGGCCTAGCAGCTGCTCATCAGCACCATTCGAGAGTCACTTTCCCAGCCACCTCTGGAAGCCCGGGCTACCAAGTTCTGTTCCCTGCTCCTGGGAGGTCGTGTCCCCCACTCTGTGCCTCAGTTTCCCTGACTTTGCTTGGCTAACGCTGGTGACGTGGAGACCCTGAGCAGGATGATTCTGGGTGGCTCTGCAGAAGACAATGTCTCTTCCCTTCCCCACAGGGCCTGGGGTGCCCCCCAGGCTCAGCATGCCCGGGAGCAGAACTGACGCACCTCCCAGCATGCTTTGCACTGTGGCTCTGGGCAGCCAGGCTGCGCCCGTGCCCAGTGATGTCCAGACCTAGGGCACCCTGACGGGACAGGCCGTTTTCGTGGCACTGGCATCTGTATGGAGCCGGCTGCTTCTCTGTCCTGAAGCCACCCAGGATGTTGCACAATGCCTGGTGGATCAGCTGTTGGGGCTTGTAGCTGGGGGAGCCGTGCCAGGAACCAGACAACAGCTTGTGCATGGGGCAAAGGCAGGGGGAGGGGAGGGACTGGGAGCCAGGACTCCTTTTCCTAGCTCTGCCCGATGAACTGCTCAGCCATGGGTGTGTCCCATGACTGCTCAGTGCCTCAGTTTCCCTATTTGTAAAACAAGGTGTAAAATGGCATGTGACCCATGCCACTGCCAAGAGGCTGGCTTTGCACGGGGAAACTGAGGCACAGAGCAGAGCAGGCCTTGCCTAAGGGCCCATGGTCACCTGGGGGTGGGAGGACAACTAATAGCCCAGCATGCCCTGCTTCCTGCTGGGAACTCATCCTGGGAAGGAAATGGTTCACACCCAATAAACTGCAGCCCAGGGGAGTTGCATTGGTGGGAACTGCAGCCAGCCCCCCTCACCCCCTGCCCCCAGTCATCTCTTCCAGTGCCTGCAGCTCCCCACCGCGGCTCCCAGGCCAAGGACGAGAGAAACAATACGGGCCGCTGAATGTGGGGTTTAGTCTCAGGGAAACGACCCCGGGAGGGGAGTAGTGGTTGTGGGGGAAGGGCTGGGAGCCAGGACTCCTGGGTTCCATCATCGGCTCTGGGAGGGGACTGGGGTCTGTGTTGGAAACTCTGGCTCCCAGCCTGAGCAGGGATCTAGGCCCCGCATGCACTGCACACAGTAAGCCTCACACTTCTTTGTAGCTGCCCCACAGGCACATGGGGGCTTCTGTCTCCTTGGGGCAGCTCTGCCAGGCCTGGCACCAGGGGCTGGGGGAACCAGCCACTTGGGGGGCAAAGGGCTCGCTCGCCCATCACTCATCTCCAGCATGGGGATGCCTGATCCCGGGGCCCCTGGGCAGCGCCCCCTGCCCCCAGGGCCAGCCCTTGTTCCCTGCCCCCAGGCTGCTCCCAGCATCTGCCTCTCCTCGGTGCCAGGTGGGGAGGGCCATTAACCCCTGCGGTGCTGGGGGACCCCGCTGGCTCCAGCTCCCCATGGGACTGGATTCCCCATGTCTGCAGGAGGATGAGAACGGGGCTGGAGCCCTGCCCTGCCTGGGCCGTGGGAGCCCATCGCCGTCTGCCAGGGGGGCTGGATGCAGCTGGTCCAGGGCTCCCTGCCAAGGCTGGTCCCAGGAGGGGGACGTTGGTTGAGAATCCGACGGGCTCCCCGAAGCATGAATTCCTCCCCGCAGATGCCTCAGCTCCATTCCCAGCTGTGGGGGGAGGGGCCTCATTCTTAAAAAGGGAACTGGCAGCTATCCCCCCAACCCACTAGGAACTGTTCCGGCCCCCTTGCCCGTGCCCCTCAATCCCAAACTGCAGCCCCCCCCCACGCCCCTTGTCGCCCGGTGGGTGCAGGTGTCAGCAGGACCCCGGCAGGGCAGCGCTTCCCCAGGCGGGGGTGGGAGGAGGCAGCTTGCTCCTGCGGAGACACCCTAAGCGTGATGGGTTGTGGCAGCCTGGGCAGTGGGCAGAGCGGGCTGAGGGCTGGGCGCAGGGACGAACCCAGGAGCTCTTTGCCCAGCCCTGCTACCGGCTGCCCGTGACCCCTGGTGCCGGCCAGGCTGGGGAAGGGCAGCTTCCCAGCTCCCTGCCCCTGCTGTCCATGGGCTCCTGCAGCCTCATTCACCCCCAGGGTCCCCACCTCGCTGCAGCTAGACCTGGCCTGCCAGGCTGCCGCCTGCGTGGCCCCTCCACCCTGGCATCCCATCCCAGCCGCACTGGGATTGGGGCCTGGGTCCTTCCGTAGAGCAGTTGGACAGCACTGCCTTCTGCTCTCCGCCACCCCAGGCGGGATTCGAACCGGCGCCCCACCGACAGGGAAGAACAAGTGTCCCATTACAGCCCCCCCCCCGCCCCGGCCTGCAGCTGTCAGACGTGCCGAGGGCCCAGTGCATAGCCCTGGTCACAGGAAATCTCTCCTTATTAATACCCACCCAGGCTCCTCCAGCGCCTGCTGCCCTCTCCGGGAGTCACTTCCACAAGCCGGCAAGGCACTGCCCAAATCCCCTTAATCCCAGCTCCATCATAGGGGGATTTGTGGCTCCCTGCTCCGCGGGGCCTGGATGAATAATTAACGCTGGGAATTAAGTGGCCTTTGTTATTCCTCATCAGTGCGATTGCTGGAGCAGACGTCCCCTTGGCTGGCAAAGCTCCTGGCGCCTCCCCTGCCCCTGTACCTGGGCTGAGATTTGATTCCTGGCGGGTGGGCGGGGGATCTGGGCATGGCATGGCCCTGGCTGGAGCCTCAGGGAGTTATTCCGAGGTGGAGGGGCCTGGAGGGGCCAGGCACCGCTCACCGCATCCAGGCTTGGTCCTCAGCTCCTCACTGCCTAGGGAGGGGAAGGTTCGGGGATACAGGCCTCCTGAATGCCCTGCTCCAGAACAACCCTTCCCTGGCTCTAGAATGTCCTGCCCTAGAACATCAATGTTCCAGACCAGGGGTCGGCAACCTTTCAGAAGTGCTGTGCCGAGTCTTAATTTATTCACTCTGATTTAAGGTTCCACGTACCAGTCATACATTGTAACGTTTTTAGAAGGTCTCTTTCTATAAGTCTGTAATATAGAACTAAACAATTGTTGTATGCAAAGTAAATAAGCTTTTTAAAATGTTTAAGAAACTTCATTTAAAATTAAATTAAAATGCAGACCCCCCCGGCCCGGTGGCCAGGACCCGGGCAGTGTGAGTGCCACTGAAAATCAGCTCGCGTGTCACCTTCGGCACCTGTGCCATAGGTTGCCTCCCCTGTTCTAGACCAACTTGCCCCAGGCCCTTCCTGCTCTAGAACAGGCACCTGCGCTAGAACACGTCTGTAGATGCACCCTGTTCTAGAATAACCAGGCGCTCCTGCTCTAGAACACACATCTTGCTCTAGAATATGAACGGTTGCTTGTGCCCCACAAGGGTAGGGGCAGCAAGAGACGGGGCCCGCCCCCAGTGTGGTAGCAGGTACCCCATGCCTGACTGCAGCCCAACGTGTGAGCCTGGGGGAGGTGCAAATGGAACACTCAGGGGGCTGTGGGTCGGGATTGAGGGGCACCAGCAAAGCTGTGGGGTAGGGGAGCCCAGAGCTGGCAGAGCAGGGGGCTGTGGGTTGGCACTGAGGGGCGCCGATAGGCCTGTGGCCACCCCAGTTCACCCACTGCAATAGGAAGCTGCTGTGTGCCTGCGTCTCTGATCCATTCCTCCGGCGTGGCCTCGGCTCCGGGAAGTGGAGCGTGGTGTGGAATTGGGTCTCAGTGGGGTCAGCGCCTCCCCGGGAGACAGGTTCATTAGGAGGCTGCTAAACAAGCTCTTTTCTCAGGGCAGGGTCGCTCTCTGCCTGTAATTAAGCCAGAGCCGGGTTGGGAGACAAAGGCTCCAGCATCCGACCCTCTCCCTGCCATGGCCCAGTGGGGCCAGGAACACAGCTGGGGAAGGAACAGGGCTCTGCCATGCCAGGGGCGCCTCTTATCCCCTACGTCACCGGGGTCGCTGCGGCCCGCTCTGGGGTGGAGCCTGGAAGCCACTTCTCCAGCCACCAGCAGCAATTCAAGGAGGCTGGGTGCAAGCCGCCCTGCTGGGGTCTGACTAAGAGACAGGGGCAAACACCCCCAAGGATTGGGAAAAGGACCCCAGGTACCAGGGCCTCTCTGTGACAGGCGCAGCCCCATGTGCTGATCCAGGCTAACACCCATTTGCTACCAGCTCTCCTGTCCCAGTACTGTCCGGCCCAAACCCGGGGACGACCCCAGGCATGGGGGCACTGGCTGCAAGGTGGCTGGGGGTGTCAGAGTGCAGGGGCCTGGCCCCAATGCAGCTCCATCGCTCCAGGCAGGCTCCAGCTGGGCTGTGGGTGCGAGAGGCTCCCATAATGTCCCATCTGCTCCTGCCACCCAGACTCCCTGCTCAGCTTGGGGTGAGAGGGATCTGAGCCCTGGGGAAGGGCTTGGCATTCTGAGCAGGGCTGGTTCTAGGCCCCCATTATTGGGGGGTCAGTGGGTATCTTTGGGTCCCTGGATGCTGCTACTTAAAACACAACCTGCCCTCCAGACACGCCAGGGGCTGCTGGACCTGGGAAATCCTGGGGCCAAAGCTCTGGCTGCTGGGTTGGGTTTTGCTGGGATCGGTGATTTTGGCCTTTCTGACAATAATCTGGAGGCCCTTGAAGATCATGGAGGTGGGTGGCAAATGTCCCCTCTTCCCCCCCAACCCCCCATACCAGGCCTGCAGTTGGGACATGGGAGGCTGAGCATCATGGGGAAAGGCTGGGGCCCCCCAGGAAAGATGGAGAATCCTGACCATGGACCCTGGAGACAGGGACCCCCCACGGGCCTTGCTGGCTCCCAGGATTGTCCTCTGCTCCCCACCTCCAGCAGGGCTTGGGCTTGAGGCACCAAGCCCAGGACTTCTGGGTTCTGTCCCTGACTCTGGGAGAAGAGTGAGACCTGCTGGGTTAGACTTGAGGGGCCTGGACTCCTGGGTTCTATTCCCAGCTCAGCTATAGAGAGCAAGTCTGTGAACCTGTCCCAGTTTCCTCGTCTATCCCCGGAGCACGTGGGAGCAGGGGTCAGGTGTCTGGCTGGGGCAAAACATCTTCACAATGGCAGGTGTTCCTGAGCCACAGTCACACGCCAAGTCAGTGACAGAGCTGAGGACGGAACCCAGGAGTCCTGAGTTACACCCTCCCTCCCTACTACTCAACCCTGCTCCTTCTCCTGCTCCCCCTGGGGCCAGGAATAGAACCCAGGAGCCCTGAGTCACTGTGTGAGCGGAGCACAACCACCCAGCACCCCTTCCCCCCACTTCCCAGCCCACCCAGTGCTGTTCCCCCCCACCTGGAGTTGCAGCCGCTGCTGCTGAAGTCTCAGTGAAGGGGGAGGTGCCCTTCACTGCCTCAGTGCTGGGGGCAGGGGCTGAGGTTACCGCGAGTCAGTGCATTTGTCAGGGCCACTGGCAGAGCCTGCGGAGGGGGAGCCCAGGGGCTGTGGGTCAGGATTGAGGGGCACTGGCAGAGCTGTGGGGGGAGCCCAGGGCTGGGATAGCAGGGGCTGCGGGTCGGGAGTGAGGGGCACTAGCAGAGCTGTGGTGGGAACCCAGGGTTGGGCTAGCAGGGGGCTGCGGGTCAGGATTGAGGGTCACCGTTTCCATTTCCAGGGGCCATAGCTGGCATCTATTTCGGGTAGGCTCAGAGATCTGGTTCCCGCCCCAACCTGGACACTGACGTTCCCAACGCCTCTTGGCTGGTTAGTGCTGGGAAATCCCAGCCCCCGGAATGAGCCCAGGACCCCACCCCTTGTTCCCCCACTGCCAGATCCACTTCAGCCCCTTTGGCTGGTACCCCGCATGGGGCTGGGGTGAGGGGGGGTGTCACCCTGCTGGCTACAAGAGCTGAGGAGGCGTTTTCCCCACGTGCGACGGGTCCCAGGGAAATTTCCACCTAGAGCGACGTGCTGAACGGGAGCAGCGCCCCCAGGAAATGGGTGCTGCCCCGAGCACCCAGCCACAGCTCTCCAGTAGGGTCACCTCAACACTGCTCATCCCCCTAGAGCCTGGGCTGGCCGAGCCCCACACCTTGGGGACCGGCTCAGTGCTGGGATGAGGGAGCAGCCAGGGAAACCCCAGGGGCAGCTGAAAGCAGGGTTGGTGTTTGGAAAGGGGGCGCTCTGCCCTCTGAGAAGGGGCTGACCCCAGAGCCATGCTGGGGGGCGCTATGCCGGGGGGGGGTGTCTCCCCCTAGCAGCCAGGCCCAGGGCCCAGCACTAGTGGGTGTCGTTTGGCAGCCCTCTGAGGAGGGCTTTGTTCATCCTTCCTGCACTGGGAACAAAAGATTCCAGGCCCTTTGCGTTTTCGATGCCTCTGGCTTTGTTTCTGATGCCGATGTTGTAAACGACCCAAATATTTTACCCCCGGGCTCCGCATCCGGCCCCCAGTCGTTCGGCTGCTGACTCTGCGGAAGACGGTTGACGCTGGCCAGCTGCTCCCAAGCTGCTGACCCCGGCCCTCTCCTGGGCTTTGGGACCCTGGATCTTTCGCAGGCTGCCAATGCTCCGGGATGGCTTTCATCCAAAGGGCTGGTGGGTCAGCCAGTGGCCGGGCCGCATCAGCCCAGACGGGCTCTCTCCTGGGTGAGACCAGAGCTGGCTCATGGGGCTGTGCCTTTTCCATCCCTGAAGCTGAGCACCGCTGGGCGGGGTCAGGGATAAGTCTCGGCAGGACTCCTGTGCCCGGCTGTGGTGCTAGCGGGCACCCACCTCCACCACTGTGACCACAAGGGTGAGTCCCCCTGCCTCGGTTTCCCCATCTGTAGCAGTGATACGGTGCCACCTCTGCAAAGCGCTTTGAGATCCTGAGGTGCTCCCATAAATGCAGGATCCTGAGTAACTATTCCCTCTCCTCTCTCTCTCCAGCTGCCCTCAAAGCTATGAGGGGCCCAAGGGTGTGGTGGGGAAGGGGGGACCCCTATTGGGCACCTGGCGCCCCTTTTATTCTGAAATTCTTTCCCTGTTGCTTCAGCTCCTCCTGCCGTTGCCATGGCCTCTCCCCCCAGCACGGATCCCTCCTGGCATTGGGTCCCTCTGCCACCACGCGGGCAGAGCCGGGCACGTTTTGTCTGGTGCCTGCAGCTCAGCGAATCAGTCCTGGAGCCGGAGCAGAAGCTGTACAACAAAGGGACCAAAAGCCAGTGTCACTTGGGGTAAAAATCTGCCCCCCCCCGCCTGGCAAAGAACGTGGAGTGGGGCGAAGCACCGGGGGCACCTGCTCACTACCTCTTCTAGTCCTGGCTTAACCAGGCGTTGGGCTCCAACCTGCCATTGACATGGCACAGCCAGGAGATCGGTTGCCCTTAGCGCTGGACAGAGGAGCAATGTACTTGCTGAACTTGGCTGGAGACCCAGCAGATCCATGTGACACAGGGCTAGGGTAACAGGGGGCTGTGGGTCAGGACTAGGGAGGCACTGGTACAGCTGGGGGCTGGGGGCTGGGGGAAGCCCAGCGCTATGGTAGCAGGGGGTGCTGGGATTGCAGGGGGCTGCAGGTCAGGATTGGGGGGTGCTGGTACAGCTGGGGGCTGGGGGAAGCCCAGCGCTAGGGTAGCAGGGGGTGCTGGGATTGCAGGGGGCTGTGGGTCAGGAATAGGGGGCACTAGTACAGCTGGGGGCTGGGGGGAGCCCAGGGCTGGGGGGTGGCTGCTGGGATAGCAGGGGGCTGCGGGTCAGGATTGGGGTTGACTGGAGTGACATGCCTGGTTTACAGATGCCGCATGTTCATTTAATAATTGATTTGTCAATTCCCAGCTCTATTAGCCAGTAACCCAACTCTGGACAGTAATGGATAGAGATGCTACATTCCGTTCACTTCTCCTAGGATTTGCCATCTGACTTGAGCTTTTCAGAGCGTATCAATAATCAGTTGGGGTGTTTGTGTCATCTAGATAAGTCAGAACACTGGCTTCCCTTCTCCCTCCTCTATTAATTCACCTGCATAATGCTCTGCCCCTAGTTAAACACATTTCACTCCTGCAGTGTGTCTTTTATAGGAGAAAAAATAGTTTCTGCACAGAAATGTGAAAATTGCCAAATTGGCTCAAACAAGGATTCATGTAACATAGTGGTTTTCAAACTTTTTTTTCTGGCGACCCAGATGAAGAAAATTAATGCCCACGAGCCAGGGATGAGGGGTTTGGGATGGAGCTCAGGGCTAGGACAGAGGGTTGCGGTGCAGGAGAGTGTCAGGGTTCTGGACTGGGGATGCAACCTCTAGGGGGGGGGGGCGGGGATGAGCGGTTTGGGGTGCAGGGGGTTACGTACAATGAACCGGGTGCCAGGGATGGCCAGGGGCAGCCCAGCACCCTCTGCTGGCCATAGTGCAGAATCCCTCGGCTGGGAACCGTTTGGGGGGGGTAACACTGTGGATTACAGCCCCCCCAGGGCACTGGCAGCAGCTGCTCATGTGCGGGCAGTGCCCGCGTGGTGTCAGCTTGGGGCAGGGCTGGGCTCCCATAGGCTGCGGCGGGAGCTGGTGTATACCAGAGCCTCAGGCCAGGGCCGTCGCTTGTACCCCTGTGGGATCCCAGGGGCACTCCACGTTGGCTGGGGGCAGCCAGGCCAGGGCCCTGGCATAACGGGGCGCAGGGCCCCCCATCCCTCCCTGCTGTTCAGCAGCAGCAGCTTTTCCAGGCGAGGTAACGACCTAACCCAAGGCAGCAGGGTATTGCCTTCACATCGCAGCACAACGGGGCTGGGCCCTCAGCCCCCTGGAGAGATCCAGGCTGCTCTGGTGCTTGCAGTCCTGGGCACAGGCTCAGCCGCCCGGGAGGGTGGTGCCCTCTGCTGATGGCAAGGGCAGTGCAGGCCATGGCAGGGCCGGCGTCCCCCAGCCTTGCCGGCGCCCCCCAGGTCGAGGCGAGACATCGCCACAGGCCTCTCCGCTGAGGCTGCCCAGGACGGCCCTGCTGTGGCTGGGGACTGGGTCCCGTATTCACATCCTCGCTGCAGAATGGCACGTTCTGAGCTGGGTTATTATGGGACCGGGTAGCAGCGTGCTGAGCAGGACTCCTGGGTTCTGTCTGACGTGGCACGTGACCTCAGGGGAGTCCTTTGTGCCTCCGTTCCCCTCTGGAACAGGGAGATCACAACACTCGCCAGGTCAGCCTGTGAGCACTTGGGTCGGGGCAGCCTCTCCACTTGCGAGCTGCCCGGCACGGCAGGGCCCTGGGCGGGTCTTGGGGTTGTGTTGTCATACAAGCAGAAGGGGACAAGGCAACGTTATGTGCAGTGAATGGAGACAGGCCAGGCCAAGCCTGCAGGACGGTCAGGGCTGTTTGAGGATTCCCTACGCAGGCTCTCCCAGCCATGCTCTGCTCCATCTTCTGTGCGTGGGCTGAGCAGGGAGCGGGGTGTCCCAGGGCAGCAGAGGAAGACCCTGGAGGGAAGAGAGAGGGTTTCTGAAACCACATGTGGGCTGATCATTATTCTAAGCCTGTGTCACCTGCTCCCCGCCACTGGGGAAAGAAAAAGAACAATGTATTGCACAGCCACATGAGAGGAAAAGAGAGGCGAAGAGGTGAATTGCCGCTTTCATGGGAGAAAGGAGCTTCCTAGATAGCTCACGGGGACTCAGAACTGCCTGGGGCTAGATCTCAGAGCAGCACGAAAAGCCCTTGCACGGCTGCTCAAGGGGAATCTCTGTCAGCGGTGAAGGGCCTATGACACACAGCCAAGAAGTCTGCGATTCCATCCAGCGGGGGCACTGGTGAATCAGCCACGCCCACCGGTTGGTTGCTGTGCTGTGCACGGCCATGGTGCCGTTCATCCCAGACACCCAGTGCTCCACAAAGGGAGCGATCAGCCAGCAGCATTGTCAGCATTTTGCAGATGGGAAAAGTGCAGGTCAGAGGAGGTGGGACTCGCCCCAGGTCATGCAGGGAGTCAGTGGCAGAGCCAAGAATAAAGCCTAGGAGTCCTGGCTGATGGCCCCCAGCTCAGTCCACTGCTCCTACGGCCAAGCTGGGAACTAGGTCAGACTCGGTTGGCTTCAGCTGTCGTTGCAGAGAGACAGGGTCTGAAGTGCTGAGCGCCCGCAGGTCCCGCCAGAGCCAACAGAAGTGTCAGGTGTCCGGCACCTCTGAAAACCAGGCTGTGAACTTGCTCCCGGGGACCTTATCATCACAACCCAGGCCTGATTCTGAGCTGGGCCCGATCTGCTTCTTGACTTTGCCTTGCTGCCGGGTGGAATTCGCTCAGCCAACGGCGCGTGTTCTGCACGCTTGAAATGCAGGCTCCTCAGGGACAACACTGCAGAGAGGGGCCACCCCCCCTCACTGGCACGCCCACGGTACCAGGGCCTGGCCTGGCCCAGCCCAACGCATATCTGCAGCCATGTAAGTGCAGAGCGCCCACATGGAGCTGGCAGCTCACTGGGTTAACGCTGCCAGGAACGCAGCTTTTCCTCCAGGTTCCCTTCCAAGCCACTGCCCAATTACCCTGGCAGACGGCGAATGGCACAGTTCTCTGTTGCGAGTGCAGGGCACGTGACTGGGAGACACTGGGTTTTGTGGGAGGGGGATCAGGTGATCTGGGCACACCAGCCAGCCAGCCGAGGAAGGTGGGTGGCACTTTGTGGGGAGAAACAGATGCCAGGAAAGAGAGAGAGAGGAGAGAGAACTCAGTGCAGCTCCCGCTGCCGCTATCCTGGGGGGAAAGTTCCCTGTTTCGGCTACCGCAAGGCCAGAGCGTTCCCCCGTGCAGCTTCCACTGCAGTAAAGAGCAGGGTGTGCGGGCACGGACCATCCAGGTGCACCCTTGTGGAGCCTGCTACGGGGCACAAGGCCACTGCGGGGCTGGGGATGGGCCCCGCTGGCGAAATGCAGCTGTGGGGCTCGGGGGACATCTGGAAGGGGCTGCACTAATCAGCTGTGTGTGAGAGAGAAAGACCATTGCCCCCTACTGGACTGAATCAGAATGACACAACTGGTGTCATAGGCCCCTAGCTCATTAATAACTAATGGGGAGTCTCCCCTAGCTTAAGCCCTCTGGGATCCGGGCTCGGGCTTTGGTGCCGGAGGATCATGTGTATTAATAGCAACTCCTCGAGGCCAGAAGTGAGACCGAGGCTGCTCTGTGCACAGTTCCGGCCCCAACGAGCTGATAGTCTAGCTAGACTAGGAGTGGGGGGACCAGCCCAGAGAGGGAGCGTGTCACGCAGCAGGTCACAGGAAGGGACACCCCTTTCCCCACAACTCTTTGGAGTCCCAATTCACTGTCCTAATCACAGGGTCATCCTGGATCTAAGTCAACCCTCCCTCCCCAAATCACTCTGACCAGGAGCCCCAACTAAGCAGCAAACAGCAAAGGGGCTGGGGCTGGGGAATGAAGAATGAATCAGGTGCCCATCAGCCCCGAAGCCAGCCTGTGCTGGGATGCACCTGGGAGCGGGTAGCCAAGAAGGTGGCTTTGATTCTGTCTTCAGCGCCGGGGTTGCCAGCTGCAGCTCCTCCTTGAACACACAGCTGCAGCTCCCAAGGAGAACATGTCCCAGCTTGAGCCTGATCAGGGAGGCAACACGCTGCCTTGATCTGATTGGTGAAGCCACGTAGACAATGGGTCCCCGCACATGAGTCAATCTGCGGCTTTGCACAAATATTTTGATTGTGCATGTGGCAGTAGCAGAGCATTTCCATCCCAGCATTGCCACCTCCCCTCGAGACAGGGAAGGGAATGAAGATGATCCAAAACCATCTGCCAGGCCTGCCCCTTCAGATGGCCTCCCTCAGCCGGAGGGCTTGGCTGGAGATGTGAGCGCCAGGTTGGAAAGAGAGAGCTTTCCCCTTACAAACCTGCCAGTTGTCCCAGAGAACGAAAGAACGGTACCTCTGTATTTGCAGTAAGTAGAGAGAGGTGCAAGGGATTGATGCAAATACTGGAGTATTCCAATTTATTTCGGAAAGCGTCTCCCAAATGTTCCCTCTTGTGGATAGCCTTCCTCCCTCATCGTATTTATTATCTGTATGGCCCTACCACCCCTCCATGGTGCTGGGCTCTGTACAGACACAGAAGGAGATAATCCCTCCCCCAAAGAGCTTACAATCTAAGTATAAAATAAGAGACAACAGATGGATACAGACAGGGGGGTATAAGGAAATCTCTCCTCCCGTTGCTCAAAGCCTGGCCCCCATCTCCTTTCCCAGTTCCTATCACATCCATGGGGGATTGTCCATCATTGGCCATTTTAAAATCAAGCTTGGATTTTTATTTTTTTCTAAGACAGCTCCTCTAGGAATTATTTGGGGATGCTCTGTTCTGTTACCTATTCTGTTCATTCCCTCTGGGGCACCTGGCATTGGCCACTGTCAGAAAACAGGACACTGGGCTAGATGGACCTTTGGTCTGACCTAGTATGGTTGCTCTTATGTTCTCTGGCCATGTTACACAGATGGTCAGACTATATCACAATAGTCCCTTGTGGCCTTTGAATCTACGGATATTGAAATTTGTGGCTGCTAAGAGTGACTGCTTGCTTGGGGAAAGTAACACTGAGTGAATTATTAAACATGTTGCATCATTTAACATGGTGTAGCCATTGGAAATGAGGGGAACCCAGCCAACCGCAGTGCCCCACCTGCCCAGAGCTCTGCGCAAAGCCAACGCCAGTGCCCAGCCTGTTACTCGGGGGCCATGGTTTGAAACCCACTGACTGGAGGAGAGACAACTCCTCAGAGGGTGGGCAGGTGCCAGTCTTCCTGGGTGTTTGGGACGTGCCTGGCACTTGGCGCACATGACCGTAAATGGTAATTAAGGATGCATGCTGATCCTGGCTGGGGTGGGATGGGGGCAGGTCACAGCCCCTCTGGCTGCGGCACCCACCGCGGGATTCAGCCCCATTTCTCCACAAGCTGCTGGGGGGGGGGCAGCACAAATGTCTTTTTATAGATTCTAACTGGCAAAGGGGCACCAATAAATAACCCCCAAATAACAGTAAAAAAGAAATCCTACATTTTCTAAAGGCTGGAAAATAGCACCGCCCCACCCGCCGCGTCAGAGAGGCGGCTCCGGTGTCTCTGGCTGGGACCGGCGTTAAACACGCCTCCACCCCAGGCTCGAGCAGCCAGCCTCAATAAACTACCGCTCCCAGCGAGCTCCGCGGCGGGCGGCGCGCTTCCAGCCAATCCGTGGAGGGCTTGTTGGTGGGTGCCAAGATGGCGGGGCCCAGGGGCGGAAGGAGGTGCTGTTAGGGTGCGAGGGCTGGCAGGTGAGAGCGCCCCCCTCGGGTGTCTTTCCAGATGGGGGCCCCGGGGGGGACCTGGGTGGAGAGACCCTGGGTGTCTTTCCAGGGGGGCTGCCCCTCCCCCACAAGCAGGTTCAAGGGGTGCTACTAGGGGGCGGGCTCACCCCCCCCGCCCCCTGGGGTCCCCACTGGGGGGGTGATGGGCTTCACTCCTCCACCTCTGGCCACAGGAGCCTGCCCCCTGCCAGAGCTGGGAGCAGAACCCAGGCGTCCTGGCTCCCATTCCCGTGCTGTAAACACTGGGGCACACGTGTTCCCCAGATCTGGGAGTGGGAAGGGAACCCAGGAGTCCTGCCCCCCAGCACCCTGTGCTCCCTCCCAGTGCGAGTAGGACCCAGGAGCCTTTGCTCCTGCTCTCACCGGTGGACTGGAGTCCTGGCTCCCAGCCTCCTGTGTGAACCGGCTGCCCTACCTCCTTCTAAGTGAATCTTTTATTATAGAAATAAAAGATGTTTAATTTATAGAGCCCCAGGGGCGATGTGCGGGGGAGCTAAGTCTGTGAGAGGATTGGGTGCAAAATGCTGTTGTGAACAAGCTGCTGTGTCTTCTCTCTTCCTTTCAGAACAGAAAGATGAAGGTTGTCAATCTAAAACAGGCCATTCTCCAGGCCTGGAAAGAGCGGTGGAGCGATTACCAGTGGGCCATAAACATGAAGAAATTCTTCCCCAAAGGAGCCACGTGGGACATACTTAATTTGGCAGGTCAGGGTTTTTTTTTGTTTGATTGCTTGGGTGCACATATCTGCTTGTGTTATGTCCGTGGTACAAAGGGAGACAAACATATGATCTGGAAAAGCAAACCACAGCATTTGTATTATGTTCAGTGTTATTTCTCAGCCCTAGTTATCAGAGCTGAAAAACTTCCCAACAGTAAACTTTGGAAATGAAGGCTCCTGCCCTCCAAAGACTTATACACATGTGGAGTCCTTCACGGGGGCCACTCATGCTTAAAGCCAAGTATGTAAATCTTAGGAAGAGGGGGGTATATAGCGCGATTGTTGGCTGAAATAACTTGCTGAGCTTTTACTGACACTGGGAGATGCAGGTTGGCTTAGTGGATAGAACACTAAATGGAGACTAAAGAGACCTGGGTTCTCTTCCCAGCTGTGCTGTTGGTTTGCTTGGAGACCTTATGCATCCCCTTGTACCTCAGTGGGGATAATGATCCTTATCTCCCCTGTAAAGCACTTAAAGATCTGTGGATACAAAGCGCTGTATAGGAACTAGGTATTTCTGTTCTTATAAACATTAGGGATTATTGTTTATTAAGAAACTGAAAGCATCTTCCGACCCACAGATCTTATTAGAATTTGCTTTTCTCATCCCAGTTCAAGAAGGGAGATTGACACAAATCCTGCTAAGTGGTGGTACTTGCTGAGTATACGTAGGTAAAATAATTGCCAGGCTTTTATGCCAATTATGGTAACATGTTGTTAGTTTTTCCTGTATGTGGTGTGTGTTTAAAAGCTCTGTGTAAACTAACACAAATCACTTGTTCTTGAGTTGATATAAAGGAGAGGTTTTCAAAGGAAATATTCCCCATTCAAACCAACATGGAGAACTGGATTGAACGTCTGAATTATGCTAGATGAGAGTTGGCTCTCCCATAACCTAAGATCATATCTTCCCCACATGCGATTCCATTCTGAGTCCATTTTCTGTTTAGTGAGGGGGGGGAACCTCTTTCACTTGTGAGATCCCATTTCTATTCCTTTCAAAAGTTTATTGGTTCATTAACATAGTCTTGTGGAATTTACCAGACACCTACTGGCCAGAGGACTAGCGTGGAATCTGGATTGCAGGGACACCAGTAAGGTCCCAAGGCTGTGGGTGGAAAGTCCAGCTCAAACCTGCTGGGTAGAAGGAAGGTACTGTAATGTTATGCCCGGACATTGCCTGAGAGTACCATTTTTGTAATCTCACTCTCTGGCTAGAGGGTAGTTGCTAAATTTTGAAGCCTCACCTTGCCTGCTGGGATGGAAAAGAGTTCCGCTTTGCTTGCCCTCCAGTTGTAAGCCTACTGTAAAGTGAGATATCTGCTACTCTACCTGACCCCATCTTCTCAACTGCTGCAGAGGGTGTATTCTTCTGCTACAGTCGCTGTCCCTTTTTCTGCTTCTGCTGTTAGCCATCTTGAGCAGCAGAAGAGTAAAATGGCCATGATTATTTTCACAATTAGTATTCTATTATTTTTGCTGTGTTGCTGCTTGGAAAAGCTCTGAGCAGCAGCAGCGGCACTGAGGCAGTCTGCAGGCTCAGGAATACGATGCTGTATTTATATTTGGCGTGTGTTCTTTACATCTACTAGAATTAGAAAGGTAGTGTTTTGAGAGCTGCAGAAATTTATCATTTAGTGCTCCCCTCCCCTAATTATAGAAAGCTTCCCATTCACCAGTGGTGAATAGATTTTTGTTTTTAAAGACCTGCATGATCTGATACTTGTCATACAAAGGAATTTACTGGGTACCACATGATCCAAATGGAAGATCTGTGACTCTGAGTTACCACTTATAACTGTTGTGTACTGCAAATCAGTCCCAAGATAAAAATCCTTCAGATATCATTGTGATAGGATATAGCTAACCTCTTTCCCCCCCCTCAAGTTCTGAAAACATAACTGTAAAAATGCACCTATATTGAGAGACTAACCCAAATCAGAGCTCAGCCACCCCCAGCGGCTGTGTATTGCTCCTCCCAGCCCTACGCTCCTCTCTGCCTATTGTTTCCTGCCTTCACTCCTTTGTCTGCACTTTATCTTCTTAGATGATAAGCTCTTTCAGGACAGAGATTCTGCCTTCTTCTAGGCCTTGACCATATTTAACACCATTTGGGCACGGTGGCCAGGGTAACCAGAGGGCAGGAGGTGAGGGGTAATAGGTGCCTATATAAGAAAAAGCCCCCAAAATCGGGACTGTCCCTATAAAATTGGAACATCTGGTCACCCTAACGGTGGCTACTATTTTCAAACCCAGGTACCTAAAGTTAGGCGTCTACGTCCAGATTTAGCCACATTCACTCAGCTCTGTTGGGGCAGGGGAACTGCAGCCATTCAGAATTGTTGACATTCAGGGCACTTCCATGTGGTTGCTGAAATCTGCATGCAGGAGCTTGACTTTAGGCTCCTGGATTTGAAACCTTTGGCACATGTCAATTATAACAGAGTCTCTCTGTCATCTGTAGAGTTTGTGTAGAAATGAGGCAGCCCAGGTGAACCAGTGATTCCCTGTTATGAAGAGGCTGACCTGAGGGAGGTGGGAGGCAGTGGAAAGGCACTAAGCAGACTCTGGAGACTTTGGTTCTAGCCCTAGTTCTGTCACTGCTGTGCAGCCTTTGGCAAGTCTGTTCCCCTCGCTGTGAGCCTGTATTTTCTTCACCCACTGCCTGCCTTGTCTGTGTAGGGTAAGGACTGTCTCTTAAAAGGTGTGCATAAAATAGGCCGTTGGTCTCGACTGCGGTTTCTAGTAGCGCTACCTTAATACAAATAATGACAGGGTTGCAGGAGTCCAGGGAGGACTGGTTTGTCACTTGGAATAGCTCTGATGATCATCCTTGTTTGTAATTTTGGATGAGGTGATTTCCTTTAAACCCCTGTGCATTAGCCCTAGAATGGGTTGTTTTTAACATTCAGACACTGCTTTCAAATCCGAAGACCAAAGGAAAATATCTGGCAATGAGATACCAGAACAGCCCCAGTGCCTGGCGGAGCTGCAGTGATACGTACACGATGGATCGTAATGTCTCACCTGGGTTGTATCCTGCTCCCTGGTTACAGGATGACAGGAAGGGGAAAAGTTACCATTAGAATTCTCTCTCTCTGGTGAGCAGAAAGATGCGTTTGGTTCCCAGTGTCCGTAATTGCAGCCAACAATTCTGATTCAGTGCTTGCAATTTATTATTGTCTGGGGATTCAGACTGGTGCATTATTTTTGAGCAGTTGCCCTCCAAGAAAGTGAAGGATGCACTTATTTAGAGATTCCCAAACGGCAGCTTCCACCTCCAGCGTCTGGGTGCCTCAGACTAATTAAAACAAATGCTGTAAAATATGGGTCTGTCTTTGTGAGACAGCCTTTGTGCTCTGCTGCAGTAGTTTAAATGATCAATTAAAAGCTTGACTGAACAGATAGCACATACCCTGCACCCGTGAGCTGCCAAATCCAGGCACTGGCAGATTGCCAGGGGAAGTGGGTGCCAAAAGTGCATGGGCATTCTCAGCAGAAGGGCCATTTGCCAGGCCTGAAGAGTTCAGGAACCAATAGCAAAAGCCACCCAACTGTGGCAGCAGCCAAGAGATGTGTGTGAGCAGAGGTTTTCTCCCAGATCACTGGGCCCCAGTAAGTTGGAAGTAAGTGATGGGATGTTACATGGGATGATTCTTTCCTGGGTGTCTGGCTGCTGAGTCTTACCCACATGCTCAGGGTTTAGCTGATTGCCATATCTGGGGTTGGGAAGGAATTTTCCTTCAGAGCAGATTGGGGGTTTTTCACCTTCCTCTGCAGCATGGGGCACCGGTCACTTGCTGGAGGATTCTCTGCACCTTGAAGTTTGTAAACCATGATTTGAGGACTTCAGTAGCTCTGACATAGGTTAGGGGTTTATTACAAGATTGGGTGTATCATAAGCCTCTTTCCCAAATCTGGACCTTAGCGTCCAAAATCTGGGTGCTTAGCATGAACCCTTCTAAGCTTACTTACCAACTTAGCTTTGATCTCGCTGCCACCATCCAAAAATTCCAGGGTTTTGGCCCCCTATGGTCTCCCCAAACCTTCTTTGGGGGACCCCAAGACTCAGAAGCCCTGAGCCACAACAAAGGGAAATGACCCACTTCCCTTCCCCCTCTCTCTCTCCCACCCAGACTTTCCTCTCTGGGCTAACCTGAGAGTATTGATGCAATCTCTTTACATCACAATACCAAGAAGCATGTCTCCTTTATTCCACAAAGAGACAACTATACCTCAAATAAAGCAAGGAAACAAAGAAATGATTCTCATCTCTCTTCATTTCCCCTCGCCACTTATCCAATCCCTGGTGCTGCAGAGCTTTTTTATTCCTCTCGTAGATCTAACCAACTACGTGTTCACCAAGAAATCTTTCTCCCTCCCTCCTTGTTCCTCTAGTTAACTACCCCAGAGAGAAAACTCCTCAAACATCTTAAAAAGAAAGCTTATAATGTAAAAAGAAAAGAAAAGACATAAACATATTCTCTGTAACAAGATGGAATACAGGGCTATGCTTATAAGAAATATGAATAAACAGTCTGATTCAAAAGATATCCAATTTGAAACATTCCAGCAAGTTACACACATGTAAATACACCCAAAAACAACATAAAAGCCTATATTGTTTTTCTACCTGTACTTACAAGTTGGAGACAGAAAGAATTAGAAGAAGAAAGAAGCTTCTCAAGCTGAGAGACAGACAAAAGACTCAGAGTCCAAAAATTCCCTCCCTGACTTTGAAAAATCCAGTTTCCTGATTGGTCCTCTGGTCAGGTGTTTGGTTCCCTTTGTTAACTCTTTACAGGTAAAAGAAACATTAACCCTTAGCTATCTATTTATGACAGGGTGGGTGAGATTCTGTGGCCTGTGTTGTTTAGGAGGTCAGACTAGATGATCATGATGGTCCCTTCTGACCTTAAAGGCTATGAGTCTAAGAAGGGCCCAAGATTCTCTGCAAGAGCTGAGTTAGCAGCAGGATACTTTATGCTTCCTAAGTTATTTATTGTCCTCTGCTACTGGGAATGGACACTTGTAGGATTTAATTTAAAGAAGGTGTTGTGCTAAATCTTTGGGATCAGCAATATTTTCTATGTCTCCCTTCCTGCTTGTGGGATGTGCTGACAATGAGAGATCATGTGTTAGCTGAACTGAAATCTCCGGCCTTTCTTGTTTTCATTTCAGAAGCTCTCCTTGAACAGGCCATGATTGGCCCATCACCCAACCCACTGATCTTGTCGTACCTGAAATATGCAATCAGTTCCCAGGTAACAACCTCCACAGCACTTCTCCTTTTCAAAGTGCCTTACAGACACTGAGGAATTTAATCTTCCCAACCCCGAGTTAGGGGACCTGTTGCTTCCGGGAAACCAAGGTTCAGAAGTTAAGTGACTTGCCTAGATCCACAGAGAGAGTCAGTGTGTGAGCCAGGATTGGAATTCAGAATTTCCTGTCTCCCAGTGTGGTACTTGATCATGCTTCTCTCCTCTGCAAGGAGATAGTGGCAGAGTGTCCCCCTGATCAGTACGTGCCAAAGCAGTGAAGCTTCTGATGATGGCCTAGAGGCGAGCATAGAGATCCCTTCCCCTCTAGACAGTTCCTCAGCTGCCAGACACTCTTGCTTTCCTTAGCTTGTTATTTAAAATTGTAGTTTAATGTGAAGTTTGTGTAAAGCAAATCAATGATCACCTAAAAATGTCTCTTTAAATTTGTGCTGGGTCACTGCCAAAGCCCCGTTTTAAGAGACAAGTAGCGCAGCTGTAAAATGACCTCATTATGCCTTGGCAACAGCAATTGCATTTTAAAATGTTAGCTAATAACTTTCTTGCTCTGTCTTTTTTGTTCCTAGATGGTGTCTTATTCCACTGTCCTGACGGCCATCAGTAAGGTAGATCTTGACGAATGCTGTCTTTCATTTAACCTACAATCTATGCATCCATTTCTGTCCCACTAACTCCTGCCAGATATAGGTCAAACGGGAAGTGACATCCTTTGTTGAGTCAGCAATGATCAGATGGCACAAACCGAAGAGATTACGTTTCTATGTCCCTGCCCTGTGGAACAGGCTGTACACCATCAATGGAAAGAGATCACTTTGCCTTTCCTTTGGGAAACTGCACACAGTTCCTTGCAAGAGAAGTTTAAAAGTCTAATCCATCTAACGTGGGTATGACACGTTTAAAACCACATGCTGGCACGTCCTTCTCACAGCAGTCGACCACTCCAGCAATGGTGTGGGAATCCGGGGTTAATACTTAAAACTAGCAACGTGGAGATGTAGCGCTGCCAGTTAATGCAGTGGCAGAGCCAGAGACTGCTGTTTTTTCTCTTTGAATCAGTATTAACATCTTAGCCAGTGTAACTTGTATTAAATGTCCCAGGGCCTGAGGTTACACGTGAAGGGTCAGTTTCACAAGTACTCAGCATCCAGCAGCTCCTGCTCTTCATGGATGATAGATCCATCAAAGGCTATTTGCCCAGGATTGTCATGAATGCAGCCCCATGCACTAGGTGTCCCTAGCAGGAGCGGCTCCAGGCACCAGCGCACCAAGTGTGTGCCTGGGGCAGCAAGCTGCGGGGGGCAGCCTGCTGGTTGCCGTGAGGGCGGTAGTCAGGCTGCCTTCAGCGGCATGCCTGCAGGAGGTCTGCCGATCCCACGGTTCCAGCAGCAATTCGACGGTGGGTATGCCGAAGGTGCAGGCGCGCTGCCGAATCCGCATTACCAGCGGACCTCCTGCAGGTGCGCTGCCGAAAGCCGCCTGACCGCTGTGCTTGGGGTGGCAAAATACATAGAGTCGCCCATGATCTGACTGCAAGAACCTGGGAGTGGACGACAGGGGATGGATCACTCAATGATTTCCCATTCTGTTCATTCCCTCTAAAGCACCTGGCATTGGCTGCTGTCAGAAGAAAGGATACTGGGCTAGACCAACCCTTGGCCTGACCCAGTCTGGCCATTCTTACTGGGCAATGAACCATTCTGAAAATCTGTCCATGGCGACGTTGTGTTTTAGTGACAGAGGGAAATGCACTCCCAGCATAGGCTGCTATGGGTAATAAATAGTTCATATGAAAGATTGCTAGTTGTTGCTAGAGTAAGTTCCCGACCACATTGTAGCAGACCTTAAGGTGGCCATCCTGCAGCAAAAAAACTTCAGGACCAGACTTCAAAGAGAAACTGTTGAGCTTCAGCTCATCTGCAAATTTGACACCATCAGCTCAGGATTAAACAAAGACTGTGAATGGCTTGCCAACTACAAAGCCACTGTCTCCTCCCTTGGTTTTCACACCTCAACTGCTAGAACAGGGCCTCATCCTCCCTGATTCAACTAACCTCGTTATCTCTAGCTTGCTTGCATATATATACCTGCCCCTGGAAATTTCCACTACATGCATCTGAAGAAGTGGGTATTCACCCACACAAGCTCATGCTCCAAAATGTCTGTTAGTCTATAAGATACCACAGGATTCTTTGCTGCTTTTACCTGATCTTTACTGTAGGAATAAAGGGAAGAAAGGATCAATGATGATAATACTTTAATATTTATTTGTGTGTGTGAGAGTCAAGAGGTTAGGTTGTGGGGAGGGAGAGCTCAGTGGTTTGAGCATTGGCCTGCTAAGTCCAGGGTTGTGAGTTCAGTCCTTGAGGAGGGCCACTTAGGGATCTGGGGCAAAATCAGTACTCGGTCCTGCTAGTGAAGGCAGGGGGCTGGACCCGATGACCTTTCAGGGTCCCTTCCAGTTCTAGGAGATAGGTACGTCTCCATATATTCTGAGGTTGACAGAGATCACGTGAAGGGTAAGAGCATGTGGGCAGTGGAGGAGTGAGATTTTCTTTGCTTTAGATTGTAATAAAACTTCCAACCCTTGGTGGTCCCCTGACTGCCTTTAATGATCCCCTCCCAGCAGGTCACGACCCACCCATTGAGAAACATTGACCTAGAATCATAGAAATGTAGGACTAGAAAGATCTTGATGGGTCAAGTGTACTGAGGCAGGACTATGTATTATCTAGACCATCCCTGGTGGGCATTTGTCTAACCCAGTGATAGTCAGACAAGGCTTCTGAGCCGCAAGTGGCTATTTAATGTGTCTCCTGCGGCTCTTTGCAGTACATGATATTAAAACACTGAGTGATTTAATTATTAACCAATCAGGGTGCTTTTACTGTGTTGTTAACCAATTAAATTATCAACTTGCACTAAGTTATTGACTTATTTGCTATGAGAATAATATATGTAAATATTTCCCCTGTCATACTGTTTACATCTGGATAGTACTATAGTAAATGAGACAATGAATTCACATGATTGTGGGTCTTCTGGGTACTGTTGTTCACTAACTTGGCTGATGAACCACTGAGATCTGAGATTCACTGCTCTAACCTGTTCTTAAAAATCTCCCATGATGGAGATTCCACAACCTCGCTAAGTAATTTGTTCCAGTGCTTAACCACCCTGCCAGGAAGTTTTTCCTAATGTCCAGCCTAAACCTCCCTTGCTGCAATTTAAGCCCGGTACTTCTTGTCCTGTCCTTAGTGGAGAAGAACAATTTATCACCCTCCTTTTTATAACACCCTTTTATGTACTTGAAAACTGTTATTGTGTTTCCCTTCAGTCTTTGCTTCTCCAGACTAAACAAACACATTTATTTCACTCTTCCATCGTAGGTCATGTTTTCTAGACCTTTCATCATTTTTTGTTGCTCGCCTCTGGACTTTCTCCAATTTGTCCACATCTTTCTTGAAGCCTGGTGCCCAGAACGTCTCATCAGTGCTGAGTAGAGTGGTAGAATTACTTTGTGTCTTGCCTACAATGTTCCTGTTCATACTTCCTTCATTTCTGAGTAGCTGTGAACGAGCTGCCAATAAAAACTCTTGGCTGGGAGCCCTGTCCTATCCCAGAGTGGGATGCAGACGATCTTTTAAAGTATCTGTTTAAAAACCGAGATCTGTATTCAATGCGTCTGGTTTTAAAATCCCCTTGTATTCCTGTGTTGTAGTTCGATGACTTCTCCCGAGATCTCTGCGTCCAGTCCCTGCTGGAGATCATGGATATGTTTTGTGATCGGCTCAGGTACCATGCTGCTGCTGCTGCTGCTCCCTTCTGAAGGGCTGTGTGATGACGCCGTGGGAGGAGTTGCTTTAATGCCCCTGAAAGGCAAAGATCGATAACATTGACAAGTCAGGAGTAGTGGATACGTGGGACCGCGGTTCTCAAACTGTGGGTTGCACCCCCAAATGGAATCATGCCATCAGCCAGTCGGGTCGCAGTGATCCCTAGTGTACAGAGGATGACACTTGGTGACCTCACATGTATGATGCATGCGAGGTCATGCTGCATGGAGGACGCCATTTTGTTCTACAAAGTAGCATCCTCTGCACAGCGTGACCTCGTACGCACCATATGTATGAGGTCACGCTGCATGGAGGACAAAATGGCATTGTCCATGGTGTGTGCGAGGTCACATTCTGCAGAGGATGCCATTTTGCTCTTGAAAATGACATTGTCCTGCTGTCTGGCGTCCCAGGAGGAAATGGTTCATTACAATGGGGTCATGCCAAACAAAAGTTTGGCAACCCCTGATGTAGGAGCTGGGCAGGTCTCTTCCCTCAGCTCTGCCTGTGCACCTTGATTGCTAGTCCCGTCCTGGACGCCCCACACAGCTGCGCTAAACATAGGGAATATAGGAATTGCCAGAGTGGCTCAAACCAGTGACCTGCCCAGGCCAGTGTCCTGTTGCTGCCCATGGCCAGTGCCAACTTTGTAGGAAGGTACAAGAAACCCTGCATCTGGCATTATGGGGTAACCTGCCTCCACAGAAAGATTCTTCCTCAGCCCCAGTAGTTAGAGGTAGGCTTAAACCCCTCAATGTGAAGGATTATATCCCTGCTATTGCATCTGAGTCCTCACCTGCGGCTCCTCCTGCTCCGTGGTCCTGGGCTGCGCACACCCAGCACTGCCAGTGCACCTCATTGTTGCAGCCCTTCCTACTTCTGTCTCTGAACACAGCAGGCCATTCTTGCAACCTTGAGCATTTGTGTTGGTGCAAGTCAGTAGGCGTTCGCTGTGATGCTGCTGAGACTGTGTCTAGAGAATGAGTGAGGGGCTGATCTTCTATTGATGATTCAGGGCAGTAAACAGTTTCTGGAAAACCCAGAATGCTTGTAGTTTACCTTAAAACCCAACTAAACCTGTTTAAAGGCAGCAGTGATATTGCTGAGCTGGGTGTGTGCAGGGGGAGTGAATAGATGGGGTAGGAAAGCAGAAATAGCTGTTCTTATATTTCATGAAGCAGAATTGCAACAATTAATATTAATTTGTCACCAACTGTTGACAAGGAGCTGCCGCTGGCCGAATACAAAGCTGGCCGCTTCATCCAGTCCCCGGTTAATTTGATCCTCCATTTAATTAGATCCAAACCTCTGATTTGTGCTCCAGAAGGAGAACTCCCACCTCGTAGTTTGTTGATCAGTGCTGATCATTTTTGGCAAGATAATTCAACTGGGGGCTTAGAAAAGTATCGCTGTAATTAAAAGCCCAGAGATGCCAGGAAGACCCCGAGATGGTGAGATTTTTCAGCCATACTGGAGGTGATAAGCATGACAAAGTCCTTTGTGCGAATTGAGGAGCGAAAAACAGTCAACAGGTGGATGAAATTCAGCCACATGAATAGGAGGAAGAATGGTCCAGTGGTTAAGGTGCAGGGCTGAGCCTTGAGATGTTCGGGGTCAATTCCCAAGCTCCCTGTGGGACCTTGAGCGTCTTCCTTTGGGTGCGTCTACACTTGAAACGTTGCAGCAGCACCACTGTAGTGCAGACCCTTCCTCCACTAACAGACGGGGTTCTTCCCTCACTGTAGTAAATCCAGCTCTCCGAGAGGTGGTAACTAAGTTGATGGATGAATTAGTTCCTGGGCCTAGCAGTGTCTACACCAGAGCTTAGGTCAGTGTAACTACGTTGCAGAGGGGATGATTTTTTCACAGCCCTGCAGGATGTAGTTAAGCTGACCTAACTGTAGGATCATTAGGTGTTTGGATGCTGCAGTGATGGGGACACCTGGCTAGCTGGAATAAGGGGAAGGTCCCATAATGAGACATTCCAACCTAATCTTTTCTTCTGCCCCCCCCCTCAGCTGCCATGGCAAAGCGGAGGAGTGCATTGGCCTATGCCGGGCCCTGATGAGCGCCCTCAACTGGATGCTGCGCTGCACGGCCTTCTATACGGAGAAGTTCAAAGAGATGCTGGACCAGTTGGCTGCTGAGAACCAGCTGAAGATGTGCCTGGAGCGGCTGGAGAAGATCTTGGGGAGCACCAAAAACCGGGCCCTGATTCACATTGGCAAGCTGGAAGAGACGTGTATGTCGCTGGGCCATTACCGGTGTAGCTCTGTCCGTCCCACCCCCTCACCTGGCTTGTCTTACTGGTGTCTCTGCCATGGCCAAACATGAACTCCTGAGCTTCCCTCCCTGTTCCCTCTTGCTGCCATCCCCTGGGGGATCGTCTTCGACTCCTCTCCTTTACCCCGCTCAGCCAAGCCCTGCCATCACTGCTTCCTTCTCCCTTAGCCCTCTTTGTCCCTGCCGCACCAACACCCGCTCCTCTGCTGTGTAAATCGCTGTAGCCACCTGCTCCCTGACATGGCACCCACGCTGCCTGCCCTCCAGTCCCCGCTGCCCTGGAAGAGTAGTCTTAGCATGAGGGCTGAGGGAGCTAATGGCTGCTGCAGACTGGCTCCCTTGCGGTCTGGCTTTCCCCGGCACCCCTGGAGAGGGTGCTATGCAAAGCTGAGCTGTGTCCCAGAGCGATTCTGAGGCAGTACAGATCTCAGCTGGGATTTCCACAGGCACCTCTTTCCCATTGAAATCCAACAGGATTTGGCTGCCCACTCCCTTGAGCTCCTAGGCAAGTGCCAGCCCTTGCCAGGACCTCTCAGCTGTACAGACCCACCGGGACTCTCATATACTCCCTGGGATCTCCACGTTGAAAATCTTACATTTCCCGCCCCCGCTTTTCCTTCCAGCTTCGTGGAGCGCCATAGAGCAGTCGCTGATCAAACTGGCGGAGAATCTGAGCAGCCTCAGCAATCCCCAGCTGCGCAGCCAAGCGGACGAGTGCATTTCCCTGATCAAGAGGTAGCCCCACTGTTTTGCCTTCCGGGCGCTTGGGGTGACGAGTGTATGTGTAGGGGGGGTCCATGCACCTGCTCTGCCTGTTGGCTGGGACAGCAGGGGTAGCTGTGGGGATGAGCGAGCAGTTCACTTTGGCACATCCCAGGAGGGCTCCTGGCTGATGCCTGTGGGCTCTGCTCTCGCCCTTGTTTGTGTCCCTGCTCCTCTGCTGCTGGCCAGAAGAAGCCCAAGAGGTCAGAGAGCCTCATACTTCTTGCAGGCATCTCCTGTGTCCATTGTACAGCTTTTTCTGCAGCCCACACCCCGAATTGATGGAGGGGTTGGGAGCTGGCAGAGAGGAAGGAGGATGCCGGGCTAGGTGGAACTCAGTTGAGTCCCAGGCTGGAAGCCCCACTCATGGTACCCCCTCAGCAGCCCTGCCCCCTTTAACTCTCTGGCCTTGTCTACATGGGAACATGGCCGGAATAGCGATTCTGGAATAAGGCCCACGTGGACTCTGTTCGGTACTAAGAGTGTCCATGCAGGGAGCTAGCCAGAGTCTTTAAACTCTCACCCGACCTTATTCTGGACTCACTTCCCCACGTGGCCAAGCCCAGGGAGTTAAACACCAATGACCTAGCCAGGGCCTAAAGGTTCATCTGTCAAACCAGAGAAGAGTCTAAGGGCCGTCGCCTGTCCTGACCCAGACGTGGCAGCAGCATAGAGAAGGGTTGAAACCCAATGACCTTGACCTCTGGTGGGTGTAGGGTCTCCCCCCCATCACCCAAGCCTCTTCCCCAATTACCAATGTTCTTCTTTTGCAGCATACCCACCATGCTTTCGGCCCACTCCGAGCAGCTGAATAAAACCGGCTTCCCCACCGTGCATGCCGTGGTGCTGCTGGAAGGAACCATGAACCTCACGGGAGAGACCCAGCCTCTCGTGGAACAGCTGATGATGGTGAAGCGGATGCAGGTACAGAGAAGGAGCAGCAGCGTGTTTCCTCCCTGAGGAAATCCTGAGCGAATCCTGACTCAGAGAGGCAGCGTGGCCTAGTGGGACCAGAAGCTGGGCCTTGTGAGCTCTAATCCCAGCTGTGGTGCTGAATCTGTCTGGCCTTGGCAGGTCACTTCTCGTCTTGGTGTCCGGCTTGCACCAGAGGGGGTGAGCCTGAGGCTGGCCCCTGATCTCGGACAGAAATGCAGGGAAGTACAACTCCCTCCAAATCCCATTGTGCAAGACTCCCATTAGTGCTGGGTGGGTCTGGCTGGTCCGTGTACGAGTTTGCTTGTGCCTCTGGTGAATGGAGTTACTCTTCCAGCTCAAGCAGCAGAGGCACCTGCTTTTAAATCAAGAGGCTCCAGGTTCGATCCCCGCTGACGACCCACACAATAGGGTGGGAGATGGAGTGGGTGGCATACCTTAAACTCTCTGGGTCTGACATCTTTTGCATCCCACTTGTAGCGCATTCCTTCACCGCTTTTTGTGCTGGAGATCTGGAAAGCCTGCTTCGTGGGCCTGATCGAGTCCCCGGAGGGGACGGAGGAGCTGAAATGGACGGCCTTCACCTTCCTTAAGGTAACTCCTTGTCATGCATCCCGCCCCTGCCGAGAACCCAGAGTCTGTCCCTGCCTGGACCCTGCTGAGTGTCAAAACCTGGGACAGCAATTATCTCTCCTTTCCCACTGTATCCTCCACCGGGGACCCTTTTCATGCCCCAGCTGTACAGAGCATGTTAAACTGCAGGCTCGGAGGCTGAGCCCGTAGGCAGCATCCCTTTACACAAGCCATCAAACGTTGATTTGTTGGGCTTATTTTAGTTTTGCAAAACAGCTTTCGTCTCACTTTGTTCCTGGCTTGGGAAACGGTTGATCTTGGCTTAATGGAGAACCTGCGCCCTTGTGGGACATGACATCAGCTTGACTTGATCCAGTGTGCAATGTGGGGATGGTGGTTAACATGCATGATTGAGAGCCAGGAGACCTGGGCTCTGTTCTTAGCACTACCATGTTGCTTTGGCCATGTCCGCCTCAGTTTCCCCATCTGTAAAGCAGGAGCAATAGCCTTCCAGGAGGGCTATGCTTGCAGAATGCCTTATAAATGCTAAGTGACTCTCTGGATTAGATCACAGGGGGAGGTAAGTGTTGTGTTAAGCCCCTGGTGCTGTTGCTTTTTCACATTCCTCTTTTGTCCTTGGCAGACTGAAAGGTTGTGTGTTCAGCTTCTTTCTTCCCCTGTCCCCAAAGTAAATAGCAGCAGATGGCCCTGGATCCCCTGTCCCAGCTCTTGTCCGCTCTTTGTAAGAAAAATAAAAAGGACGGTGACTGATTCCCCACAACAAGCTCCACACATTACAGCTTCGTATTCCTCCATCTCGTCCCCTGTAATCTCCACTGGGACTGACAAGTGTGAAGGGAATTGGGGGGGGAGGGGGGCTTCTGAGTGATGGGGACTGTGACACTTCCCTATTGTGCAGGTCGTTCCATAAATGTCCACTAGGGGGTTTTCCTCCCACCTTCCTTGGGAACAGATGGTCCCAGGGCCTTGACTAGATTGATCACTGGGGCAGCTCTGAGGGGTGTATCCTCTAGGGCTGATGTATTCTGCCATGACTACTGAGTGGGAGCCATGTGTCATGCTGTATGAGCCTGAGTCTCCGCACCCAGGATCTCTTGGGCTAGATCTGACTGTTTTAAAAAACTTTCTTTCAGATTCCTCAGGTTCTGGTTAAACTAAAGAAATATCCCCAGGGAGAGAAGGTGAGTTGCTGTGACTGTTTGTGTTTAGTATTGATCATTTACAGTGCGGAGGTGTGTGTGTGTGTGTGTGTGTGTGTGTGTACAGACACAATACGCACACCCACACACACACAGAGATCATGTTTGTAATGGAGGTGCCCAGGGACCACATGAGATGGAGGCCCAATTGTGCTCGGCGCTGTACAGTCACTTCCCCAAAGAGTTTACAGTCTAATAGCCTGGGAGGTCACGTGCTTTGTACCTTGTGTTGTCTGAGCCTGTACACACCAGGGGCTCCTTGCATCCCTCCCCCAGCTCCTCAGTGCCACCCTCCTACCTCCCTCTATGTCAGGGACTTGCTGAAACTCTGCTCCTCTGCCTGGGGTTGTGTGTGGCTCCCGTACCAGAGTCCTCCCCTGCTGCAGCAGGGGCTCTGTATAAACCCTCACACACACCCCAGCCAGTTGGGGCCCTGTTATTCTAGACACTACAAATACAGACCTCGCTCCCTCAGAGGCACAGGCCCGTGCTCAGCTTTGCACCAGGAACGATCTGATTGGTCAGCAGGGCCCCTCGTGTCCGTAACCATGAGCATGTGTGTAAGTCTCGGCAGCATCAGGGCCGTGCAGCCAAGGGCAGTGCCTGCCCCAAGGAGCTTACAGTCTAAAAGATGAGAAGTCCCCAGGGGAGAAGCCACACTCCTGGCCTCGGGGATGCATCCCTGCTCTTCTACTTGCTGTGGGGGATTTTGTTTCGAGGGGTGGGAACTCCACAGTAAAGCACCAACCCAGCCTGTTTCTCAGGATCTCCTCCCTCTCCTTGCGGAGCAGTGGCTATCAGCTTATGATACCTGAACGGAGGTCGGGGCCTGACTTTCATGGCAAGTGTCAGCAGCTCCTGTTGGTGCTGAGGATTGTGTTCCTGCAGTGCTGTGACTTCAGTGGGAGCCAGCACCTCTGAATATCAGAGTTGGCTGCCCAGCCTTTCCCGTGTCCCAAACGCACCATAGGATAATCCAGGGGTAGGCAACCTATGGCACATGTGCTGAAGGCAGCGCGTGAGCTGATTTTCAGTGACACTCACACTGCCTGGGTCCTGGTCCGTGGGACTCTGCATTTTAATTTAATTTTAAATGAAGTTTCTTAAACATTTAAAAAACCTTATTTACTTTACATACAACAATAGTTTAGCTATATTTTATAGACTTATAGAAAGAGACCTTCTAAACACATTAAAATGTATTACTGGCACACGAAACCTTAAATTAGGGTGAGTAAATGACTGGGCACAGCACTTCTGAAAGGTTGCCGATCCCTGGGATAATCCGTCCCTTTGCTAACATGTCACTGACTGGCCAACGCTCTGTTGGTCCACCAGGGTGAAGTTGTGCAGCGTTATTCAGCTGATGGGGAAGAATTAAGCCCAAGTTTCTAAGTGGCTTTGCTGCTTCAGCTGAAAGAATCTCATGTACCTTGTGAAGTGAGGTCTGACCCAGTGCTTGCTTGCTTGTGTGGCTGCAGGATTTCACCGAGGACGTGAATTGTGCCTTTGAGTTCCTGCTGAAACTCACCCCTCTGCTGGACAAAGCTGATCAGCGATGCAAGTGAGTCCTCCCTCCCTCCCTCCCGTGTCTGCGCCTGACCTCGGAGCACCCAGGGGAAAGGGCCTAAGCATATGGAAAGGCACAGCTGCTGTACGCTGTGGGCAGGGTCTTTCCTCCTCCTCCTCCTCCTCCTCCTCAGTGCCGTGGGAATGACTGGATTCCATTGAGCTGCACACAGAACCATAGGGACAGCATGTCCCTCATGCCGGAGGAGCCCCACAGCCCTAAATGGGTAAACTGGCCTGTGTCCTGGGCTTAATCCCTAGGCCTGGTCTACACTGGGAGGGGGATTGATCTAAGATACTCATCTTCAGCTACGAGAACAGCGTAGCTAAAGTCGATGTTTCTTAGATCGAATTAAAATTACTGACTTTGCGTCCTCGTGGCGTGGCTCCCCCATCAACTTTACTTCCACCTCTCGCCAAGCTGGAGTTCAGCAGTTGACGGGAGAGTGATCAGGGATCGATTTATTGCATCTACGCTACACACAATAAATCGATCGCGATCCGGCGGGTAGTGTAGACGAAGCCCTAGTTGAAAACTTGGATCCAATTTCACTTTTAATCCCTGGTTTCTGAGCACTGGATCTGTGGCAGAACACCCAGCCCAGCCTTCAGCGTCCTGGCTTTGCTCGTAGCCGTTGAGGCGGTATTGAACAGCTGCCGACATGTTTCCCACTGGCTGGTCATGAGGCTGGCGTACAGCCTGGAGGGCAGCTTTTCTCTCCCCATGTTTCCCGTGCCTCATTTCCCCTCCCACCAGCCAGTGTTTAACAGCTGAGTCCCATGTTAATAACGCTTTCTGCTTCTGAGGCACCTTACAAACACACACACACACAAGCTGGCATGCCCCTCTGTGAGGTGGGTAAATATTGTTAGCTCTGTGCTGACGGAACTAACGTACCCAGTGGTACAGTGACCTGACACCGCCAAAGAGAGAACCCAGTTCTGAGTCCGTCTCTTGTCTGAGTCACTGGGCTCCCAACGTCTGCCTAAAAGTGGGCCTGGAACCCCAGAGTCCTGACCCCGCACTTCACAATGCCATCTCCTTGGCTTTGGTCAGAAGCAGGAACGCTCTGGCCTCTCTGAAGTAGCTGCTTTCCCACTCCCGCCCTAACGCGGGTCAGTGAGCGCACGCGTGTGTAGGATTCCTTGTGCCCTTAGCTCCATCTCTCTCCATTCCAGCTGTGACTGTACTAGTCTGCTCCTGCAGGAGTGCAGCAAACAGGGACTGCTGTCTGAGGCCCACATGACCAACCTGGTCGCCAAACGGTAGGTCCCCAGCTCTGCTGCCTCGGGAGTTCCCCGCACATCGATAGCAGCTGGGTCTTGCTGCCATCCCTTTCCCCCTGGGGAATCACTGGCTTCTGGGGGCTCTGAGTGTCTTAACTTCCTCACAGCAGAATAAACGGGACAGCTTGGATCCAACCAGCCGTCAAAACCCTAAAGGAACAGCCAGAGAGACATGGGGGCTAAAAGACCCTGGGTGTCCCAGCTTGAATAGAAAGGTCTTTGCTGGTCTCTGCTGAGCACACTATGGGGACTGGGAGGGAAGGGGGCCTTGTCGACCCAGGGAACTGCCTCCTCGGCTCAGATCTGCTGGTCTGGCTGGCCACAGGCTCCCTACGTGGGAGGGACGTGGGTGCTGCATTCCCACGGGCTGTACTAACCCTGACCCTCTTGGAAAAGGGAGTGGGGGATTGCATTGTTTGGAAAGCAGGGGGAAGAGGGGCTCCTCCTCTCTGATTCCCTCATCTCCGTGCATATCTCCCGCCCCCCCAGGACGGCTGACCGGGAGCATGCGCCACGCTTGAAATCGGCAGAGAATGCCAACATCCAGCCCAACCCGGGGCTCATCCTGAGAGCCGAGCCCACTGTCACCAACATCCTCAAGGTAACTTCCCCAGTGCCCCCCGTCCCAGACTGCTGTGGACACCTGGGACCCTTGATCGCTCGTGAGCGGCCATAATGCTCCAGGTTCTCTCCCAGTACTGGGGGAAAGGCAGTGCCTCTAGCCAGGCTTGGGGGCAGGCTCACTGGGGGCGGCTGGCTGCCAGCAGCCCTATGCTGCGCCATTGGTATTTACTGCTGTCCTGTTCCGCTGTAGTGGCAGTAAGAGTCAGAGGGGCTGTTCCCCATGCCAAACCATTCCTTTAGCTGTGTCTGGAAGCAGTGACCTTATGCAGCATGTTAAAGCATTGGGCTGTAACAGCATGACTCAGGCCTTTGCAGGCAGAGAACTCTGTAGCCGTCCTGCTCCCAGCTCCTTTCTCTCTGGATAACGCGCACACAGCTCACGCAGGCAGACGCAGTCTTTCCCTGAATTGTTATGGCTGTCACGCTCCCCAAGAGTGCGTAGGATCCCGAGCTTCTGAATCAGCAAGTACATTTTGTTCCGCAGGTCCCACCTGAGCCGCAGCGGTGGTGGATTATGGGTCATTACAGCTCTCCTTGGGTGGTGGCTGAGCAATGCTAGAGCCCTGTCTGGCAGGTCTGATCCCTCGCTCGTTTTCTCACGTGGCGTCTGATGATGACTGACTTGCATATGGTGTTACTGACAGCCAATCAGAGAGCTCCAGTCGTGCCGAGTTCTACAGCCGCTTTATAACACTGTAAAACTGCTTTGTTCCCCGCCCCCCCTTTTTTCACTAGACCATGGATGCAGATCACTCCAAATCCCCCGAGGGGCTACTAGGCGTCTTGGGCCACATGCTGTCTGGGAAGAGCCTGGATCTGCTGTTGGCAGCTGCAGCAGCGACGGGGAAGCTGAAATCTTTTGCTCGGAAGTTCATCAAGTGAGTGACTTCAGAGACACTGTCTGTGCTGGGTTATCACTGGGCGCAAGGTGCCGTGGCAGCTGTGTAACATGTTTGTGCCTCTGACCTCCCACCTCTGAGCGAAATGAGGGAAGCAGGTGGCCACAAACATCCAGGAGATGTGATAAGGCTTGATGGATCTGTTTTTTGTGTTCTCTCACGTGATGGGTGCAGCGATGCAGCCGGTGTTGGCCGTGCGTTGGCCTCGGCTGGCAGTGGGAGCAGTACACCAAAGCGCCCTGTGGTGCTTTGAGAACATGTCTTTAATTGGTGCTTTTCTGCAATCCCTGGCTGGGTCTGCAGATGTTCAGAGCTCAGATCATTATGCGAGGGGGTTGTTAGCCCCTGTGCTGGAAACATACACCTCAGGCACAAAATCCACCTGCCCCTGGCATGATATCAAAACCAAACAGCCCTGCTACAATTCCTCGCTGTCCCCAGGAGGGCAGGGGAAAAGCTGTGGTGTTGGATGGTGCATTAAAAATAGCGAGCTAGAATTGTGGGGTTGCACTCGTGTACTTTAAAACCAGCTGATGTGGGAGTGCATGTGCTAAGCCAACTTGAGGCACTCAGGCCCAGTGGGCAGGGCATACACTTGGAGTCAGACCTCGTGGGTTCTATTCCCAGCTTTGTCATGGACTTGCTGTGCAACTTTAGGTAAGTCCTTTCCCCTCTCCATGCCTCAGTTTCCCCTCCATCCCTTTGGTAATGTCTACATTACAAAATTCTGCCCGGGTAGCTACGTCAGTCAGGGATGTGATCCCTGAACCGCCTCGCTGTGCCAGCAGGAGCCCCTAGTGTAGACGCAGCTCTACTGACAACGCTGCGCTTTTACCAATACCGCCTGTTTCGTTTGTGCGGGGCACTTTTACTGTACCAGGAAAGCGCAGCTTTAACTGTGTCCACACTAGCCATGATTTCCTGGTGTGTATGTACTGGTGTTCCTGGAGCAGCAAAGCGCTCCTAATGTAGACTGCGAGCTCTGGGGCAGAGGGATGCGTCTCACTAGCTTTCTGTGCAGCACCCAGCAAAATCCAAAGCGGGATGTCCGAGCATTACAGTAATATACAGAAGCAGGGCCTTTTCCTATTTCGACATGTTAAAGCCTTGCCTGTCCACTGGAATCATTCTTGAGAATTGTTACTATCATCAGACCAGTCTTGGGCAGAACCCAGGCTGGGGGTTTGGAGTCATTTTTATTTTGCACACATGCAGCTGGGGCGTGATAGAGGGTCAGGCTGATCTAGTGCCTGCTTCTTAGAACAGGTGTGCATGTGTTAATGTGCAGTGTGCCATCTCCTGTGTTAGCCTGGATTCCGCCCCGTTCAGTGCACCCAGGGCAGATGTGGTACGTGCAGTTACTCTGCTAGGATTGATGGCTGGAGCAGCAGCAGCTAGAGGCCCTAGCCGAGATCAGGGTGTGCTGCACTGACACAGGGAGACGGTCCCGACCGCAGGGGCTCCCAGGCTAACCAGACCCGGCAGACTAAGGGTGGGGGAGAGCAAGGACCCTGGACAATGGAGACCTTGAGAGACGAAGCAACGAGAGGACGCATCATTGAGCTGGGAACTGAACCCAGACCTACAGAGTCCCAGCCCAGCGTCTGATCTCCTTCCGCTTCCATCTTTAGACTGAGTCTGCACCATGGGGCCAGCAGAGAAAGGAGCTGGTGGGAACTGGGAGGCTGGCGCTGGTTGGGGATAGGGCCCCAGCTGGGCTTGAGCTACTGTGGCAAGCGAGGGTGGAGGAGGGTTGGCAGGGGGCAGCGTGCGTGGGCAGCCTGCCCTGCTCTGGGGATAAAGCGGTTTCAGTTTCACCAGCCACAGAGACCGAACCCACAGCTATGGGGCCTCATTGCTTCTTTCTTCACCTCTCTTCAGGCTGAATGAATTTACCAAGCACATCAGTGGAGAAGGCTGTAAGTGTGACATGGCCCCTTACTGCTGAGTGTGGAGGAGCTGTGCCAGGCCCGTTCACAGAGCACCCCCGGTCTGGAAGGGTTAATGCCGTAGGGTAGCAGTAGCGAGCACTGTCCCAGCTGCCTGCACAAGGGGGCATTGATTCACTCTGGCAGGGTGCAGGGCTCACTGAGGGTCTTTATCCTCTCCGGTAGCACATGTGCATTACCCTGCAGCCCCCGCTGTTCGTCCCCCGCTCATTCGCAGGTCAGGGGGCTCTGTGCTGGGGGGGTTGGTGGAGAGGGGAGAGGGGATTGGCCTGCTACCTGTGCCCCTTAGCCTCTCCCTTTTTGGAAGGGATGATGTCTGAGCACAGGACCCAAGATAAGGATTCTGAATATATTTGCATGTGATTAAACATGTGAAATACTCTGACCTTCCATTGGCTGGCAGGAAGGCTTAGCTCCAGGCTCGGAGCAGCAGGTTCTTGGCCTAGGGTGTGGGGTGGGGATTAGTTACAGTTCCAGGCCTGTGGAAGTGTTGGTCTGTCAGGTGAGGAGATCTGGGCGGTGTGAGCACTGCCCTGCTCTCCCTGCCAGTAGGACTGCCGGGGGCCCCAGGGGAGGCAGCATGCGCCAGTGCAGTGAGGTCGGGGGAGGTCCCTCCACAGCATCCCACTGGGGCCTCGAGGGAAGGAGCTGGGTGAGCTGGGGTTGGAAAGCTCCTCCGGTAACAGCTTGCTTTCTCCTCTGCAGCCAAAGCCGCCTCCGTCAGGGCCCTGCTGTTCGACATTTCCTTCCTCATGCTGTGCCACGTCGCCCAGACCTACGGCTCTGAGGTAGGCTCCCCCCGTCCGTGTGACTCTGCGGGCTGGCATCTCCGAGAAGCCTGAGCTTGTGCTATCTAGCTAGGAGATTCTGGATGAATAAACAAGAGCTCAGACCGTACAGCGCGTCTACAGCCCAGGCTAATGCACGGTGACTCTCGGTGCCCCTCTAGTGGCTGGATCACATAGAGGGTGCGGCTAACGGAGCTGGGTCTTTTCATTTGGGCGGCAGAAGCTTCTGCCTTAGGATCCAAAGGTGGTGGGTTTGATTGCCACAGATGGTGACCCCCTACGGGTATCTGTGCAGAGATCATCTGGTCATTTCATTTCACCAGCTTCCTTTCAGCTTGGAAAAGAGAGGGCTGGGTTTGGAAAGAGCGTGAGTCCTGGTAGCTGTGGTGACTGCTGTTCTGCTCTCATGTCAATGGATACATGAAATTAACTTCCAGCCAAACGTCTGTCAGTGGCTGCTGACTTCAGCTGCTAGCCAAGGGCCTGATTGGTTTTTTTCCCCTCCCCAGAAGCATTGAGCACCCAAGACTCCAGTTGAAGTGAACTGCGGGTGCTCAGCACCTGTTAAAATCAGATCAAAGGGCTGGGCGCCCCCAAACTGAGGCCGCCCCCATTATCGGGCACGACAGAATGGTTCATCTGCTGCAGGGATCTCTGGCTGAGCTCTAGGGCTGTGTTCTGCAGGGTCAAATCAGATGACCACAGCCAGCCCTTTTCGCTTTGAAGCCTGTGAACCTGTGAAAATCAATGGGCACTCCTGACTTTGGTTTAACCTGCCCGTTCCTTCGCAGCTCTCACATTCCTGCGCCCCCTGCCACTTGTCAGACCCACAAAGTGCGGGCGTTTGGTGTAACCTTGTAACATCACAGGAGGCGGAGATAGAAAAAACCATCCCCTCCCACTCCTGCTTTGTTTCCTAGAGCTGGGTCTGGGTTAAATTCTGGCGAGACGGGCTCAGGGATCGACCACGTCTCTTCCCATCTCTGATCCTGTGTCCTCCTGCTTAGTTTTGATATTCAGGCAAAGGTTAATATATAAAGATGCCCACCTGGGGGCGCTGTGCAACTACAATTAACATTGTTGACCTCATGAAAGAAGGTGCTAACCTGGCTCAAGCTCTGTCACTTGTCTATGTCCATGTGCTTGTTGGATTCTGGGGGCGGGGGCGGTCTGTTTCTCACCCATTTGCCCCGAGGGGCCCCAGTTGGGTAAGGATGCAGCATTGTCCTAGCCTGTATGAATACCATACAGACAGCTCTAGCAATGAGCAGCTCCAGGGGTGGTTACAGGGAACTTTCTCACCACTATTAAACACGTTTGTATTTGGGGAATTAACCACCCTATCCTGGGCACGTTCTCATTCTACCTTCGTTTTTCTAACTTACGGCAGATAACGCTTAGGACAGGAGAGTCCGGACTCCTGGGTTCTGTTTCTGGTTGTGCTACTGACTCGCTCTGTGGCCTTGAATAAGCCACTTCCCTGCTCTCTGCCTCTGTTTCCCAGTCTTTAATGCCCACCTCTCAGGAGTGTGGTGAGAATTAATTCACTATGTTTGGAAGGTCCTGGTTGATCCCTTGGGGGAAGGGATGGAAAGGAATGAAGGATTGCTAGTAAACACACTCTGTGACTTCAGCTGGCTTTGTTGTTAATTATTTTCCATCCTAAACTCTAGTGCAGCTTGGCTGGGTTCTGCTGAACAGCACTGGTGTGTCACCCCAGAGGCGGCTGCATTTTGGTGCTGCTTAAAGTAATCCTAAAGTGTCTCTCCAGGGGCTTGTGGGCCTTGCTTACTGTTTGTGATGTCGTAGAGGGCTAGGGAAGTGCGCAGGAATATTCCTGTATACTCGGTAGGGAAATATACAGGTATTCTTGAATCTCTGTGGCTTGGGAGCCAGCCATACTCCACAGTCCAACCCCGCTCCGTTGTGTCAGTGCACAATCCAGCCAGTAGCCCAGGCAGCAGCCTCCTGTATTCTGAACAGGAAAATTCACAGCCATGTCTCCCCCTTGGAGATTCGAAAAGCCAAACTGCCGTGTGGAGGGTTGGACTACAGGCACCCCGTGATGGTACCATACAGCTAATAAAGCAGCAGTGGCAAGGAAGACAGTGCAGATGCTTTTCCCGTGCCTGCAGCCTAGCAGTTCAGTCTTTTGGCGTGTCGCACATGCCTAGATCTGCTTCCAGGGAATGTTAAAAGGGGCAGATAGTTGGGCAGGGGAATTGGGTGGCTAGTGAAACAGCTCTTTTGGGGGGCGTGACTCCTCCCTAGACAGGTTTCTTTTGGTTTAACCTTGTGCTGTGGGTTGGTTCAGCTGGAGTCCCCGGCACTCACCTGCATTGCAGCTGATTTGCATTCTGGTATTTCCATGCTTTACTTGACCTGCAGTGCAGCAGAGCCTGCTCCTTGTCTGCTCCTACCCCAGCCCTGCTTCCAAACTTGGGTTGTGAGAGCCTGCAGGGTGCTGCTCCAGGTCACTGAACTGGGGGTCCTAGGGAAGGCTCCACACACCAGCAAACCGAGATGAGGAGGCCAGCCTGATGCAAACCTCGCGGCTTCTGCAATCCTTGGCTTCCTCGCTGCTGGGATTTCCTGTGCACAGGTGTGGTGGGGAAGTCCTTGGCCCAAAACACTACCAGGGACCTGGAGTGATTGGTTTGTAGGGAAGCAAGGGACGCACCCTAGGAGGGCGTGGGGGCATTCTACACCTGAGGAGTTGGCCAGACAAGAACCCCTGCTCGGGACAGATACGCCAGGTCCCGGTGGCAGTCATGTCTGCCTTCCAAAGAGCACTTTTAGAGGCTGATGCAGGGTCTGCTTCCATTCTGTCACAGAAATGCAGCCACCTCTGGGGTGGAATCTGCAGTCTGTGCACAGCACAACAGGAAGGGAAGGAGAATCCCGTGGGAGAGTGACACTTCGAGGGCAGAGAGTAACTCACCTCAGAACCATGGGGATTTGCCTTTCCATCAGGAACAGTCCCCTGACATTAGCCACGTTGGCCACTGTGTGTTGCTGTTGCTTCAGCTGTGAGCTGTGTGTTGGCTGGGCTGCTCCTTGTTCTCTTAGGATGCCTTTGCTTGGGGCCTCTTTCCAGGTGATCCTCTCAGAGTCCAACCCCACTGGTGAGGTGCCGTTCTTCGAGACCTGGATGCAGACCTGCATGCCGGAGGAGGGGAAAATCCTCAACCCGGATCATCCCTGTTTCCGGCCTGACTCGACCAAGGTGGAATTGCTGGTCACTCTGCTGAACAGCTCCTCAGAAATGAAGCTGGTGTACGTAGTGTGTGCGGGGTGTGTGTGTTTGGGGGCGAAGGGGGGGGACACGACTCCCACCCATACTCCAGCCTGGGCTGAGGTAGATTCCCAGCTGAGCAGTTTGCTTGAGCCCATTCCCCTCTCAAACAGCTACCAGAACCCAGCCTAGGCTGAGGGCCAGCAGCGTGGCTTGCCCGTGGGACCCATGCTGCCGCCAGTACTTGAGCTGCCTTTTTGGGCTGGTGTGGTCACGGTGTGTGAGCGTTTAAAGGTATCCTATGCCCCTGACCAGTTTTCCCTCTGTTCCCCTCTCCCCCTGCCCCCCCCCGGCAGGCAAATGAAGTGGCACGAGGCATGTCTGAGCATCTCGGCGGCCATCCTGGAGATCCTCAATGCCTGGGAGAACGGAGTGCTCACCTTCGAGTCGATTCAGGTAGCTGCTGCGCTGGCTCGTCCCCAGGCACCTTAGGCGAGCCCTCCCCACTGGGGTAAAGCTGAGGCACAAACCTCCCTGGGCTGGTTGTTTCCAGAAGGGTTTGGTAAACAGGGACGTCAGTCTCTAGAACAGCCAATCCAGCATCTTTCACCAGCCTCCAGCTAACACAAAGAAACCATGTTTGGAATTTCACCGCTCACCATGTGTGTGATCCGTGTGTCATGTGCTCAGTGGTACCAGCCTTCACAATCCAAGTGTCTAATGCCAGCGAAGTTGTATGGAGGTGTAAACTCTCGGTTAGGACCGAGTCCAAATCTCCCTTGTCCTGCATTGCGGAGTCCAGATTTTGCTCTTTTCTGGGAGCTCTCCCTACCAGGCATTTACACCTGCAGAGCTCGAAACTAACAAACATCCAGCCCTTTTGGTAGGGGGAGACACGTACAAAATCCTGTCCTGTGGCCTGGGGCGAGGTGCCGTGCCTCTCTGTGCCTCAGTTTCTCCATCTGTATTGGGGGATCTCGACGCTGACCCTAGTCCCCTCTGTCAAGTGCTCTGCGGTCTGGGGAGAAAGATCACTGTAGAAACACTGCATATGACCATTTGCTTTCAGTACTTGCCTCCAAGGGGCTGGTCCAAGCTTTTGGGGCTAGACCCACTCCCCTGAAATGGATGGAGTTGCACCCGGGGTGGATTTGGCTCTTTTGCTTCAGGACCCCCCAGCGACATGAGACTGGACGGTGTCTTTGGAACAGGGGTGGGGCCGCATTTGTATTGTGCACAGAACTTCAGTTGCCCGCCTGTATCTCGCCCTCAGAAAATCACGGATAACATCAAAGGGAAGGTGTGCAGCATGGCCGTGTGCACCATGGCCTGGCTGGTGGCCCATGTCCGCATGCTGGGCTTGGACGAGCGAGACAAGTCGCTGCAGATGATCCGGCAGCTGGCCACGTCCCTGCAAAGCGAGAACACGCTGCAGTTCTACAACGAGCGGTGAGCGGGGCGGTCACGTGGGACCTTGTCTCTGGAGGGGAGGGGGCTCTGTTACTAGAGAGGCATCTAATACTAGCTTGGGCAGAACTCTGATGAATAGACTGTAGGGAATGACCATGCTCTGGCTGGGCGCATGGAGCTGGTGGCTGCTCCTCCTCTCCAGCTGCTGCAGGCAAAAAGCATCAGTGTTTTCCAAATGTTTCTTGCCCCAGGGATGTTTCAGGAGAGGGAGATCTGGAATGGCAGGGGAGGAGTTGAGCTGGCCAGGAGCCAGTCCCTCCATTAGAAGGTGAGCCATGCTATGGAAGTTTCCCACCCTGGCTCGATTTCCTGCCTCTTGTAGCTTTAAATCTCAAACTGGATGTTGCAGGAAGCAGGTGTCTGCAGAGAGCAGGGTGTGGGTGCGGGGCACCCTCTCATTCAGCCCCCTCCGTGTGTCTCTTCGCTTCCCAGCGTGGTGATAATGAGCTCCATCCTGGAGCGCATGTGCGCCGACGTCCTGCAGCAGACGGCGACGCAGATCCGGTTCCCCTCCACGGGGACGGACCCCATCCCTTACTGGAACCTGCTGCCCCCTAAGAAGCCCATCAAGGAGGTCCTGATGGGTGTGTTCACCAAGGTGCTGGAGAAGGGCTGGGTCGATAGTCGCTCCATTCACATCTTCGACACGCTGCTGCACATGGGGGGCGTGTACTGGTTCTGCAACAACCTGGTCAAGGTACATGCTGGGGGATGGGCGGAAGGAGGCTGTATGTAGAATGGTGCTAGGTTTGCAGATGGAGAAATTGAGGCACAAATGGGTGGGGGGTTGGAGGAAGTGGCAAGTTGATGTCTGAGTGGGGAATAGTGCCCAGGAGTTCTGATTCCCAAACCTCTGCTCTAACCATTGCATTACGCTGCCTCCCTTTTGCTGCGTACAGGTAACGTTTGTTGCTTGCAGGAGTGACAGCCATGGCCTCCAGAGATCCCCATATCCCTGGCAATAGGGGCAGGGCTGCCAATCCACTCCCCACTCCTTGATTTGTCCCCCACCATCTCCTCCTAGGAGCTGCTGAAGGAAACCCGCAAGGAGCACGCTCTGCGGGCCGTGGAGCTCCTCTACGCCATCTTCTGCTTGGACATGCAGCAGCTGACATTATCTCTGCTTGGCCACATCCTGCCCAGCCTGCTCACCGATTCCTCCAAGTGGCACACCCTGATGGACCCGCCTGGCAAGGCCCTTGCCAAGTAAGGGAACCGCCCGGCCTGCCTCAGCCCGGGGCCCTTTGACAGACATGTACCGCCGGCGTTACGAGTCCTGCTTTTAGAGCGGGGGGGTGGCGGGACTGAGGATCCCTGCTGGAGGTGACCCATGCTCTCCTGGCAAGTCAGTGGCATACCTGGGAATAGAACCCAGGCATCCTGCTGCCCGTCCCCCTGCTCTCGACACCGTCTCCCTCCCTCAAAGCAATGACTAAGCAAATCTGGCCAGGCTAGCAGGAGGCAGGAAGTCTCCTGGATTGTGTATGGGGGGCTCAGTGGGTAGAGCAGTGGGGGCTAGGGGGAAGTGATAAGGTGCTGTGTCATGTTGGGAAGCTCATGCTGACGATGACACTACCCCCAAACAATGAACCAGCCACGGAGGCAGGAACCCAGATCCTCTTGAGCACCGTCTGCCGTGCTGCTGAGGTGATACTGAATCCAGGGAAACCGCCCCCTGCAGTTCACACTGCTTTCCTTTCCCGTGATTCTCATGCTAGGCTCTCTGTCTGGTGCGCCCTGAGCTCCTACTCCTCCCACAACAAGGGCCAGGCATCAGCCAGGCAGAAGAAGAGACACCGAGAGGACATAGAGGTACATGTGTGTATGTGCGGTGCATGGATCTACATCCTGTGGACAGTGCACATCTGGGCAAACCCATCTTAAGCAGCCACTCAGGATGGGCTGGAAGTCGGGTTGTTTTCGAGAGAGCTGGTTTTCTCATAAAGGGAAGGCTGCCATCTCGGGGATACTTTGGGGTTGGCTGGTGAAGTTCATTCGCTTGACCGTTTTCGCACGCACACGTGTGTGCGGTGATCCCTCCGCATGGAGCTGGACCACACCTCCGATTGCTGCCGTGCGAGCTGCGGGTTAAAATCCCCCACCTGGCCACACGCCTTGCCCTTGATTTCATCCCGTCGTGCTGCCCCCTGCCCCCAGGGAGGGATGCGGCTGTGAGGTGCTGGGGATGCGCAGTGAGCGCCAGCTCAGCCAGGCCTGAATCTTCTGCTTTACCCCTCCCCAGGATTACATTAGCCTGTTCCCACTGGACGACACCCAACCGTCCAAGCTCATGCGCCTGCTGAGCTCCAACGAGGAGGATCCCAATGTTCTGTCCAGCCCTAGTAAGTGAAGTTCTGGCACCAGCTTCCCAGAGGCCATGTGACTTGGGGGCTGGAATTGGGGTGGGGATCTGGGCATCAGGAGGCCCTGCTTCTATTCCTGCCTTTCCAACACGGATGATACCTGGCCTCGACCAATCACTTCATTGCCTCTGGTTGGTCTGGGGCTATTGATACTGACCCGCCTGCCTCACGGGTTAATCGCTTAATACTTGAACGTGTCAATTGCTGTATCAATGCAAAGCGTTCGTTTTATTCATGATCTGTGCAGCTGATGTGGCTGAGAGTGGAGAGTGCTCGGCACTTCATGGATTCAGGCTTTCTATGTAGTGTGACTAACCAGTGGGTTTACAGCGTTCTCTGTGCCCAGCGGTGCAGTGCACCTCTCGTTTGGAACACAGCTGTTATTTAACAGTGATCGGCAGGTACTGCACAATATCTTTAGAGGTGAATTGCAGAAAGCCGTAAGCAACGGCTGGGATGCGGCGTGACCCCAGTTCACGGATTAGACGGAGGAGGAGTTGAGGAAGGTTTAGAGACTTCACTAAAGAGGCTTTTATGACTTGAAGCCATAAAGGTGGGAAGCAGGAGCGAGGGCTGGGCTTGTACCTAAGTTTGCTTCCTTGTGATCCATGAAGGACCTGGGTGGCGATAAGTGTTAGGAAGGCCGCCTTGCTTGTTAACTTCAACGTCTCACATGCACTTGGAGACACGGGCGTTTTTTGATAATCTTCATCACTTCTGCCCTTTGCGTAAGGGGCAGGAGAGCTCTCTGTCAGCATCAGAGACCCCCACCACGTGCTCCAGCCGAACTAGTCCCGGCAGGAGCTGACATTACTGGTACTGCTCAGGTAAAAATGGACATGTGTGGAACTTCACTTGGCTGTGGCCTTCATTAAAGAAGCAAAATGAAGCTAATTTTAAGAATTCGATGTAATGTAACATTTGATTGTTACTGGTGTATGGATGAATAATCATTGCGACAGATCCAACAGGAAACGCATTCTGGGGTCTTGGCTTATATATAGCAGGATGTTACAGGTCAGAAATATGCTTGCTCAGATTCGTCTGCAGTGAATCAGCAATGCCCTTGCAGTTCTCTAGCCTATCAATCTGTTGAGTGGTTTCCTTTCAGCACGTGTCCTTTGAACCGGGGGTTTCTGATGGTTTTGTTGCTGTTTAAACATGCACAACCTTCTGTGCGGTTTTCCCCTTATTTCACTGTCTTTCCTGTTCTTCCTTTCAATGTACCTTTTTCTCCCCTTTTCCATGACCATGTAGAATTTTTGAAAATTTGCTGTGACGGAGCAGTGATTTGGAAATCCTGCTTCCTGAGTTTACTCATAGTTCTCGAGCAGTTTGCAGGGGAATATGCTTTACATTGGCATTCTTAGCTACCTGTCCGGTCCTGCGTGAGATGTAAACACGAGGGTCAGACTGCCTTGGCTAGTGTAGATCCCGTTGGTCCTTTTCCCGAGAGTTGCAGTGTTAAACTCTGGTGTCTTGGTCACACACTTCAATGCCGATGATAGAATTCTGCCTTCTAAAGAACAGGGCAGTTAGGCTCTGGAACAGGCTTGCACAGGAGGCTGTGGACTCCCCCTCACTGAAGATTTTTAAGAACAGTTTAGACAAATGTCTGTCCGGGATGGTCTGGATTCAGTTGGTTCTGCCTCACCGCAGCTGCTGGACTTGATGACCTTTCAAGGTCCCTTTCAGCCCAACGTGTCTATGAACCCCCCCTGTCCCCAATTATGACATTTAAATGAGTGGTCAGTAGCGTTGTTGTGAGGCTGTTGTTGTGAGGCTGTTAAACAGCTGCCGTGTTCCACCCCAGAGCTGGCTGATTTCAGTGCTGGTGATGTGAACCGTAAGGACAAGATGTGCATCAGTTTAATTTTGTCAAGTACTTTGCACAAATGGCACTATGTAAATGTTTTACTGCTTTACGTTAATCATGATTTTACTGAGTGTCGGCTCAGAGCCATTATTCAAACCAAATCAGACGTGGATTGCTGGGGAAATGAAGACAGATACATCTTTGTAATAACCACTGTTAAGCTTTGCCTGCCTCGCTTTCTTTCAGAAAGCACCATAAATATCTGGGCTTGTACAGCAGTGAAGCATAGTGATGTATCCAAAAATTAGCCGTGGCATTTTTAGTCCAATCCCAGAATGCCAAAAATCCTGTGATACGTCCAGTTGACCTACAGTAATATTAACGATAGGAGCCAATGGGCAATAATGAATCCACCCGGTGTGGTGATCAACATAGAAATCCAGGTGATGAGTGCAAACAGTGTGTCTGTAGGTCTGCATTTCGAGCGTGGTAGCAGAAACAAGTTTTCTCCTACCCCAGTGTTGCAATGGACTAACATGGCAACTCAAATCCACATGTATGTTGTCTTCAGAGATCATCTTAACACCTCACATTTGGAACCAGCTTTGGATCTTGCTCCGAACCTCTTAGCTCACCTTTCTGCCTGATGGGCCGGAGCAAAGCCCTGGATCCAAACACCCCCAAAGGCTGGGAAAGCTTTGATTGTATCAGAGCAGTGATTCTCCAACTGAGTCTGGAGAGCCGCAAATGGCTCTTTTGTGTGTCTCTTGCGGCTCTTTGCAGCACGGGTAAATAACTTGGATTGATTGATAATTACATCACACAGCCAGGGTGCTTTTACTGTGTTATTAACCAATTAAGTCATCAACTTGCACTATGATATTAACTTATTTCCTGTAAGAATTATATATACACACTGCATATATAAAACTAAATATTTCTCCTGTCATACTGTTTAAATATGAATACGTAGGATTGTAGTAAATGAGACAATCATTCACATGACTGTGGCACTTTTGCATAATGTTGATCACTAATCTGGCTCCTGAACCACTGAGGTCTGAGTATCACTATATTAAAGACAAAATTGAGGGTTTGGGGAAGACATGTGCCCCCCCATTGAGGGTGGAAAGAGACCCCTCAAGTGGCAGAGCAAAGCACACCTGCAGGTAGGCTCGGTATAGCAGGAGTTTTCTGCTGTCCCTCTCTGCAGGGATGGAGCCTTGTCTGGCTTGGTTTTCTCCATGGTCCTGCGGGGTTAAGATTAGGAAGGGGCAGCAGTCCCTGATCTTGCCTAGGGTGGAAGGTCAACAGCTGTGGTTGAGTGCAGTGCACGGTGGGGTTATTGCAGCTGCCCTCCTGACCAGGGTGTGTTCTCCTCCGCAGCAGATCGTTCGATGAGCAGTTCGCTGTCTGCCTCCCAGCTTCACACCGTCAGCATGAGGGACCCTCTCAACAGAGTCCTTGGTGAGTCCCAACCAAACGGGAGCTGTTCCCCAGGCTTGATAAGGAGGCTTGCATGGGCTGTATAGGAGCGTAGGCCTGGATTGGATCAGACAATGGCCTGTCAGGTCAGGTGTCCTGCCGGCAGCTCTCTGTGCATTAGAGGAAGGTGGAACCACCCCCTGCCGTGCTGTGACGGACCTGGTCAGTTGCAGTGTATGGGCTCCCCAGGGAGATTTCTTTCTGAACTGGGCGCTTTCATAGTCACTGCTCCTGTTGATTCCCCTCGACGTGGGCCTGGCTTGCGTCCCTGCGTGGCAGGCTCGCAGCATGGATCCCGTCCCACTGGCGGCAGCAGAGCGCTGGCTGGTCTCCCTAACGCAGGGGTTTGGTACATTTCCTGCTGTAAAGCCATTCTGGTGCTGAATGAGCCAGTGTTGGCAGAATCAGGTGCCCTGATACAGCTAGTGCCCATGAGTGGGTGAGCCTGGTGCACCCCAGCCCTTTGGAAGGAGACCCCAGTCCCCAGGGGTTGGAGTACCACCTGGCCCTTTGCCAATCCTGAGGCTACAAATACCCATTCGTTTCCCTTCCTCCCCAGCGAACCTCTTCCTGCTGATCTCCTCTATCCTGGGAGCCAAGACAGCCGGCACGCACACCCAGTTCGTCCAGTGGTTCATGGAGGAGTGCGTGGACTGCTTGGAGCAGGGCAGCCGTGGGAGCATCCTGCAGTTCATGCCCTTCACGATGGTGAGTTCTGGTCCTGCTCCTGCTCCGCAGTCCCTGCTGAGATCTGTGACCCAGCCCCCCTCATGGCAGACCCACCCGCTTCACTCTGCAGTGCCTGAGCTTGGGGCTGCTGTGGCGTGGAACTGGGGGGCAGACTGGTTGCCTCTGGAGCAGCGTGGCACAGCAAGAGGCCTAGTCAGACCTGTCACGCCTCCCCGCGACGGAGCGGAGGGGCTGTTCGGGGAGGTGGAGGGTTAGTAGCGGCACCGTGGGTGACTTGGGTGATTGCTGGCGTTTGACTGACTCGGGGAAGCCTGTTATACGGGGCAGCGTCTCCTGCCAATATCCTGGGCCTCGGCCTAATGGCGAAGGCTAAACTGTTACAGCAGCTAAGTCCCATTGCTTGGGGCAAAGTTGGTCTTGTGGTTTAAAGCCTGGCGCTAGGAATCGAGAGATCTGGGTTCTGTTCTCAGCTTTACCAGTGATTCGTTGTGTGACCTTGGGCACCTAGCATGCCTGCTCCCATGCCTCAGTTTCCCCTTCTGAACAATGGGGTTAATTCCCACCTTGCAGGGGGTTGTGAGGCACAAAGTGCTTTGAGATCCTCTGATGGGACTCTCTAGAGATGGGCAAGACGCCGCAGCTGTTATGAGAACCTGATTTGCTAGCACCGAAGAGCAGCCCCGTAAGTTGCCTCCAGCTGCAGGAGGTTGTCTTGGGGCTCAGATTCCTGTATCTTGACCCGCTGGCAACACCTCCCTTTTCTAGTCTGACTCATGTCCCACCATCTGGCTCAGGTGACCTGCATGCTGGTAGCTATTGCACATGTGCTATTCTGAGCCCTTTCTCCAGACCAGTGATGCCTCCAACGCTGACTTGAGGCATCTGTTTTTCTCCTCCCCTCTCTCTGGGCAGGTGTCAGAGCTGGTGAAAGTGTCCACCATGTCCAGTCCCAAAATTGTCCTGGCTATCACGGATCTCAGCTTGCCCCTGGGTCGCCGGGTGGCTGCCAAGGCCATTGCTGCTTTGTGAACACGGCTCCCCCTTCCGCAATGCTGTGTGAGGGGAAGGCGGGACAGAAGCCGGGAGAGCTAGGAAGAGCGGACAATGGATCGTCTCTGGCTGCATGGATCCTGCCTGTTCTCCGTGCCGGGGGGGCACCATTGCAGTGAACCCTGAGTCTAGCAGCGCCTCATTCGCAGGAACAGCCTGGGTGGCTGGAGAAGCAGCTTTCCCCAGCACTAGACATGTTAGAGGTGCCATTCTCTCCGGCCCATGTGGGATTGTGGTTCCCTATCGGCATCTGATGCCGAAAGCTGTTTGGCTGTTGATAGGATCTTTTTTCCTAAAGTTTTAAGACCTAGTTTTTTATTCTCATAAAGCCCAGATGCTCGGTTCTTTCCGATTAGCCTTTGTGCTAAGGCGTGGTATCTCAAGAGACTGATGATTTCCCTGGGACCTAGTAGCGGGGATATTTCTCCATTTGCAGTTGAGTCTGTGGAGTTGTGACTGAGTCCTGGACTCCTAATGAGCAAAACGTCCTGCACACGGGACCCAGAGCTGACGAATGGCTACAGGGACCCCATGGCTGCTCAACGCCTTCCTGCCTCCAGTGCGTGCAGCTTTGTCCGCTTCACCCGTGGACCGGTGACTCTGAAACAAATGTATCAGGGGCCTTCATCTCCAAACACCCAACTGAAAAGCAGCCACACGACATCTTATCTGTAGCAAAGGTGCTACCTGCTGCGACTTACAGATCCCAGGGGTTTCTGAAGTGGTATTTTTAAATCTATAGGGGATGCATAACTGGTATTGCTAGATAAAAAAGGGGAGTGTTGTGGTGATTTCTTCTGTAGCCTTCTCTGGCACGATCCTCTGCTAGTTTGGGAGTCTTCAAAGTCCAACTTTGCAACCACCATGGCTCTGCAGGCAAAACGTTGCAGCAGACAATTCATGCTTCTCTCCTGTTCTGATTAGCTCCATCGCATAACGTCACCCGCCCCTGTGTCGGCAGGGAGTGCACAGGTTCCTGTGGGAATACTGCTCTGAACCAGGGCTCCTTGCTAGATTTACCTTGTCTCCTAAGTTTTGCTAAGATAAGCAGCTAGAACAGATATGGCATCTCTGTCGCAGGGGGAAGAGGCGCCAGTTAGCGCTTGTGGAAGACAGCAAATAGTACTGTGTCTTGGATCCAGCTAGCTGATGGGCCCGCTTTCCCCACGCCCCTCTGCCGATGCCCCCTAGGTGCTGCCTTTCAATCCAGATATCCCTGCAGCTCCGCAGTACATGCCCTCGCTGAGCCTGGGCAGAGATGAACCAAACTCGCTTCTGCCACATGGCACAAGCTGAGTTCAAGTCCATGGGCGTTGCTGGTTCATCCCATGTGATGCCAGAAGGGGGATTTCAGCACGGAATTTGCCCTCGCCCCTTCATAGGTTGAAACGCTTGTTCCCCTTCTGCTGGCCAGTGTATTTCTGACACCCTGTAAGATGCCTGTCATGTGCTATGACTGACTTGTACCATGGGCTTAAATAAACCTACGATAAACCCCCAAGAGCAGATCGCTTTCTGTGGCATTTCTCTCCCGTCGCCAAGGAACTAGCAGTTCTGAGATACAGTAAAATGAAGCGTGAGCTCACCTTACAACTTTCAAATGCTTCTTCCTCCATTCAGCCTAGTGCTTTTCTCCCCCTTCCTATAACTCAGCCTTATTGTGCTGCAGGGCCTGCCTGCTTTTTCCAGCTGTTCATGAAGCCAGCCTAAAACCTGCCCTTTCCCCTCTCCCGGTGGAATGCATCGCGATGGGAAAGCAGGGTAGAATGATTTAATTCAATCTTAATGTAAGGGAGTCCGGAGCTTGCCTTCCCCAACCAGAGGAAACCAACATTGCTTGTAAGAAGAAAGGATTCTTACCCGTACTGAAGTCTTGCCCTGCATTCCACCCCGGAGGCAGCAGCATTATCTCAATCTGTATCATCTGTAATTCCCTTTGGATTCTGTTTTGTATATTTTTATCCATTCCTGTTGCTTTCAGATCTGCAGTTCATGACTCTTCCATATAAGATTGATTTTAAAAATAAAAAGACCTCTCTAAGGAGAGAACAAGATCTGTGCATAGAGTGAAGTAGAGTCCCCAAAACTGCCTCCCTCTCCTAGGGATACAAACAGACTTCCCCATAGCTCTGACTAGTGCTTGGAAGCCAGAGCACTCTGAAAGGTAATGTGAGCCTGCCTGGGGAGAGTGCTTCTGATAACCACTGCATGTCGTGCTGCTGGAAGGACTGGGGTCAGGGTCCAGCTGACTCTCGGTAGCAGTCAGGGATGCTGGACTGAGCTATCCTAGGAAACCCCTGTGAATGAGTGAGTGTGACCATGATTGTAAGTTCCTTTTGTTACAGCACTCGCTCGGCAGTGCTGCTGTGAGAACAGAGCTTTGATTCTGTGCAAGTCCTTTGCCTGGAGTAAATAGCGCATGCTCCTTTTGATCACCCAGCCCTGGGCCGGATCAGACTGCGATGGTGCTGGGTTGCCTGGCGTATTATCTCATCACTGACAGGCTGAGTGGGAGCGGTTGGCTTTGCTGAGTTTTTGCTGATTTGTCTTTTCTTCACTCACGTGTTTTGCTTGAGACAGGAAATTGAAAAGAAGGGTCGTTGAGGGGCTCCTTTAGCATTAACACTTGGCTCTCCCTGTTAGCATCTCTGTAACTGGGCCCTTCCCCTTAAGTTCCTTGTGTCCCCAGGCTCTGATCCATCCCAGCTGCCCTTCTGTGTGCCCTAGGTTCAAGTGCAAGGTGGAGCTTGCCATGTGACTATCCCGACACGGGGCTCTCAGCCCAATGCCAGCCAGTGGTGGTCGGCTGCGAGTGCAGCTGATCCGGTGCAGACCCCTAGTACAGATAGACACCATTGACACCTGCTTGAAACTGGAGTGAACTGCTGTGCCGATTGTGCCAATCCTTGTCTACGCCTAATGGCTGCCCCAGTGCAAATGCTGCTGGCTGGGGGAGGGTCTGTTAGATTCTCCTCTGGCCAATTTCTACAAATCTCTGCTGTGTTTGCTGGCCCTTAACCTAGAAATCCTGTCTTATTGTGTCAGGCCGCAGATCCTGGCTCTGAAACTAGCTAGCCACTGCCTGTTGAGTGGGCAGGTGAAAAGTTAGCACCTGGCTGGCTGGGCAGTGTTACCCAAGCCGGGGGAGGTTGACAGATTCCTCTTTGTTCTCTGCAGCCATTTGCTGGTCAGATGGGTGGCAGATTTACAGCGAGAGACTCTCCCTATACAGGTGGCGGTTCTGGCACTCACCAGCATTGTCATCTTTGGGAAGAGTAGCTAGGGGCTAGCTCAGGGCACGACCTGACTCTTGTAAGCTACCTTCCTAATGATCTCCATTCCCGCTCACAGCTGGCGCAAACCTGACCAAAGACATCAGTGCCATGAGTAGAATCTCCGAATTCGTCCATTTGCCTGGGTCTGTCGTTCTAGTTTGTCCTCAGCAGCTATGGGGTTGTACCATAGTTGAGAAGATGGACCCCTGTTCTGGAACCTGCTGTAGGGACCTTTCCATGCAAAGCAATGTCCATGCAACATGCCTGGAAAGCGGATTCACCGCTAAGCAATTCCATTAAAAAGAATGTATGGAAATTCCTGCTGGGAAACGTCCATTGGGATTCCTTGCTGAACACCCCATGTGACTCACGCACGGTCTGATTCAGGCAGTGAGCCATTGCTGAGACAGCACAGCCTGGAACAGAACATACCTCTGACGCAGCCCTGCATGGGAAATTCAACTCCTATCTCGGAATCGGCCTCGCCAAGCAGAGTTTGCAGAGAGTGGGGATCAAGGACCTTCTCACTAGCAGTTTGCTTTTGCCTCAGTCCCTGCTCTGCTCCATGCCTGCCACCCCTAGCAGCAAGCAGGCAGCGTGCCCCGAGAATTCACCAATCCATGGGAGGTTTGCCCACCTCTAACCGGTGGTGGCCGTTTGTGCTTAGGGAGACAGTGCGACTGCTCTTGCAGAACAGCTGCCTTTGAAACCAGTGGGCATCTTGCCATCGCCTGGGATTCTGCATTGGCCTTAGCATGGCTGGCTGCAGAGTCAGCTCAAGAGCTTCCTTGAGAGGCTCTTGGCTCCTGTGGGATTGGGTAAGGGAGCACCATGTCCTAGAAGCCTGATGAGCATTTCCTTCCTGTTTGGCTGTCACATGGCCCCACCCACCAGCCCACAGTCATTGTGCGATGTCAGGGAAAAAACACTGTGTCCGGGTAGGAGAGCCTGTGGCTAACAAGGAATGATAAAGGGAGAGTTGGGACGCAGGTTTCCCAGCCGAGCCAGCTCCACTGTGTGTAGCAACCAGGCTGGGCTGTTGTCCGCTGGCTTCGCCAAGTGGATTCAGAGAGCAGCGCCATCTAGCCCGGGGCTGATGTAACCTCGTTACGTAATGTGGAGCGACTCACCCCACCCTCATTTTTTCAGGGGGGCGGGGCAGCAATAAAGGGGGCTCGTAAGTCACCTGCGGCGGCTTTCAAGTGGTTGAGGCACTCGGGGCGGTTGAGCAAGACTCCTGCCAGCTGACGTAGCGAAGGGAGGAGAGGGCTGCGAAATGGTTGATAGGGCTCATTGGCATGTGGTGTAATGATGACATATCATTCCTGGAGCCTGGGGGGTGGGCTAGGAATGAACCCTCCCCCGGCTACTCTTTTTCCTGTGATACAAGAATAACGGGCGCTGCTCTTGGGTAATGTACCGTTAACCTGTGCAACTCCCTGCTGCAGGAGGCTTATCTTCAGCACCTTTTAAATGAGACAGGAATGGCTCAGCATAGCATCTTGAGAGGCAGGAGAGGAACGAGACCCATCGCTCCTGTTTTAGGACTTGGTGGGAGCAAACAGTTCCTGTGGATGGCTCAGCGTTGCACAGGCAGGTCCATTTGAGGTTTTTATGGCTTCCTCTAAAGCATTTGCCCTGGGCTATTGGCAGAGGCCACTCCCCCCTCTAAGGTGACAGCTTTCTACGTTGTCCTGCCTGGTATCCCCTTTTATGCCCCATTATCGTTGCAGCAAAGCAAACTGTTCTGACCGCCCCGGCACACACCCATCCTGCCGCCAACCCAACCGTTGCTAGTTTTGCAAATATTTGTCCTGCTTTGGAAGGGCCTCCAGAGCCGCTGCAGCCGCAGCCCAAAGTGGGGCAATCCCAGCAGCTCAGTGGCAAGCAGCCGGCTTTTCCTGACGGGAAGGGAGCAGGGTTTGGAGAACACATTTCCTGTAAATGCTGATAAGTGGGGAGGGTGGGGGAATGAACGAATGAGCTCATTATCTCTGTATGTGTCCTAAAGAACTGTGGCCATCAGCAATATTGTCCAGGCAGTGACCTGGGTTCATCTCCCCCAGCAAGGGGATGGGAACCCTAGCGCTTGGGACATTTAAAAATGACTTTGAACAAAGTAGTGGAACACACTCACTTCAGGAATCCATCATGCCACAGCAGCAAGGGGCGGTTTAAAGGGCCCCATAGGGGTTTCCAGTTCTCAGAGCCGATTTCCACTAGGGTTGACTGGGTTTGGAAAATGACGAGGGTGTGGTGGGGGACGTTTAAAAAAGGAAACCCTTTGCTCATGGGACAGTGAATGATAGAGACTCTTGCATCACTTTCCCTGTGTCATGCTCCCCACCTAACACCTACAGCAGGGGAGTCTGGGGGAGGTTGTGGCAGGATCATAGGATGAGGGGAAGTGTTTCTGGTAGCTGGGGAAGTAGCTGTTGTTGTAATGCAGGGAATTGGGGGAGAGAATCGTAACTACAAAATACCCCAGGAGCAGGAATGAGGAAGAGATGTCAGCTCAGTCCATGCCGTCATAAAGTGACGCAAGAGGACCGTCCATATCTCTTCTGGAGAGCCTATGGTAGTGTTAACCCCAGTCAGAGTGACCAGCTTTTTGCCAGGTGGGGGAGTGGACTTATTTCAGGCCAGCCCAATCATCCTTGGTGGGACTGGAAAGATTTTCTATGGGGAAAACCACAGTCCGCTGGGGCAGGATCTCCCTCTGGAGCAAAATCACCGTGCGCCATTGGGATTCCCGTTACTTGAGATTAGGGAAACTATATCACGTGGGCCTGGGGACCAGACATCACTGTTGGTACGAGCTGTTGCAAGGCAACAGATCTTCTGGTGAGGTGAGGGGTAACGTGTAATGTTACCTTGGGACTGACTCCTGAGCTCTCACAGGACAGCTGCTGGTTGTTGAGAGTGATGAAGCTTATGTGTGTGTGTTAACACGAGAAAGCAAGGCCTAGAGAGCTGAAGTGACAGCGCAAGCTATGCAGAGAGTCAGTAATGTACCTGACAACCCAGACATCCCCTGCCTCAGTTTCCCCATCTGTAAAATCGGGATAATGAGCCTGACCGCCTTTGTTGAAGTGCTTGAATATCCACTGATGAAAAACAAGGATCTGTGACCATCATACTAGTCCAGCCCACTCCTGAAATAAATCCCCCTCACAGCAGTAGTGAAAGAGGAATTTGTTGGGCTGGAGTCCCCCACATGTCATGCCAACCCGTGATGTGACCGAAATTGAAAGTGACAGCAGAAGAGAAGGCAGGGGCATGACCTACTGGTGGGTTACTTTGTAAATTTCATTATTTGAAACCAGGCCAAGCCCTTCCCCCTGCAGTTTTAAGGAGCCACGTGGTAGAGCTGTGAGTAGTTGTAAGGTAACTGTATGTTATGTCCCTCCCCACATGACTTTGTTCTCTGAGGACACCAGTCTACCACTGCTGCCTGCTGATGGAGTTACTCCTTTAGTCCAGGCAGTAGAGGTGTGTGCCATGGTGCTGACCCAGCAACTTGTGCCCATTGTGCACTGACAGGTGCTAAAGGGCCTTGTGGGAGGCTTCCGAGAGAGATGTTGCAATCGATGGAAAAGCTGTTGTAGCACAGGAACCTGACAGGGCTGGGGGCTGAATTTCTTCTGCAGAAATGTTTCCTGTTTGCATCAGTATTCCTCAGTAGTTCACTAATGTCATAGGAACGGGCTGGAAGGGACCTCAAGAGGCAGGAGCAAGTGAGCCCAGACCATCCCTGGCAGATGTTTGCTCAATCTGTTCTTAAAAACCTCCAGTGATGGGGATTCCACAGCCCCCCAGGAAGCCTGTTCCGGAGCTTAGCTACCCTGAGAGTTAGAAAGGTTTTTCCTAATATCTCACCTAAATCTCCCTTGCTGCAGATTAAGCCCGTGACTTGTCCTACCTGCAGTGGACACGGAGAATAATTAATTCCTACCACTCTCTTTATATCAGCCATGAATATACCTGCAGACCGTGATCAGGTCACCCTCAGTCGTCTTTCCTCAAAACTGAAGGACCACAGTTTTTTAACCTTTCATCATTTTCGTTGCTCTCCTCTGGACTCTCCCTAATTTTCTTAGAAAGAGTGCTCCAATGGCTTTTTATGATTTATTATCCAAAGTGGAACAGCTCCAGCAGGAGTCCATGAAGGAGCCCTGCATTGGATGATCCCCTCACCCCATTGTTGGGGCATTCACCTGAGAGGTGGCAGAGCCCAGTTCAAATTGCTTCTCCTCTCTGGGGGAGGAGGGACATGAACCAGGGGTCTCCCACATCCCAGCTGAGAAGCTAACCACTGGGTGGCAGCTGCTCCTGCTGCCACTGCTACCTGGTGTGTGCAAGCTCGCCCCAGGGGTCTCATCCGCTCTGTGAGATTGGTGCATGCTCACTGGGTCTGGCCCGGAGGGAAGTAGGTGAAAGCCCATCCACCCCGGTTCGAGTGTCACTCTGGGGCTTATCCAGCAGCCTGTGGTGGGGTGGAGCTGGGGCTGGAGCGCTCATGGTCAGAGGCAGAAAGGTAGCTGGGAACTTTCACTGCCACAACATAGGAGCCCAGCCATTGTAGGCACCTTCAAGGTCATGTGAATCCTGGAGGAGCTTGATTCTGGGTTTAGATTTAAAAATGTTATTCAGGCTAATGTTAAATATTATAAAATGCAGAGGCTGGGGAAAGAGTGTCTGTACATCTAGGTAAGGTGCTTAGATTATCCACAAATACAAAGTCACTTGATACATAGAGTACGTAATCAGCAAAAACCAAATTTGTGTGAAGAGATTTAACAATACAGTTTAGAAATTAGAATCCAAGTACTCTGGTACATCCCTCATGAAAAGTTGTACAGAGATTTGCTTGTGGGAAGAAAAATATATCAATGAGTGGAGATTGTCCCTCAGTAACTGAGAATTAGATTGCTTTTCCATTTAGAAAATACACTCCATCAGGAAAGTAACAAATACTTTCCTCACTGCGCTTTTCATTGGCCTCCAGCTCGTCCTTCCTGGTATTGCCGGTGATGTGTTCTATGTAGATGTCCCTTGACCAGCTGATGGCGTCCAACACCATGAATTGCCGCATCAGCTGAGCGTAGCGCTGACCCCTTCTGCATTCGCTCAGTACTAGCTTGTTACTGGGGTCCCATGCGCCTAAGGCTCTGACGATCAGTGCGTGTGTCTGGACCTGGAACCCTTGGCTCTCAAGGTGTTGGCCACAAGGGTGTATTTCTCTACCTTTCGAAATTGGGCATCGTGGAAGGCCGGGGTCCTGTTCTCGAACAGCACTGTGACTTCCACCATGACGATCTTCTTCCACTCCTCGGTGGTGGTGGTGATGTCTGGTTGCAGTTGGCTGTCAGCCGGAGCGGCTCCAGGCATCAGCACGCCAAGCGTGTGCCTGGGGTGGCAAGCCATGGGGGGGTGCCCTGCCGGTTGCCGGGAGGGCAGAGGCAGGGTGTTTTCGGTGGCATGCCTGGGGAGGGTCCACTGCTCCCACAGGCAAGCAGCCGAAGGCAGCCTGCCTGCTGTGCTTGGGGCGGCAAAATACCTAGAGCCGCCCCTAGCTGTCGGTTCCGGGGATGGCGGAGTTCACGGGCTCCCCCGGGTGGCAGGACAGCTCTGGCCAGGCGGTCTTGGATGGTGTTGTGTCGCAGCTGCCAAGCTCTCGCATGGGGCTTGCAGCTACCCAGGGTAGCGTCTCATTGGCGTAGCCGCGCTTCCTGCGTCGCTTGTCCTGATTCCCAGGGCGGACGGCTCCGTTCAGCGGGACGCAGTGCTACAGTGGCTCCAGCCCTGGCTGCCTTTCTGGCAGAGATGCTTTAACCAAACACACGGAATTGGGCTCAGGGCAGGGTGCCTGTGTTAGAAGCGGGTCCTACTGAGGGAGACCTCCTGGCCTTAACCTCTGTTAGCATTAGGCCTGGGGGTACTTATCCTAGGAGGTCTGCTTCAGATTCAAATGCAAATGTGATCTCAGGCTTAGGCAGAGGAGCAATCCCCTTATCTGCATCCCCTCCGGCTGGCCCTGGGGGAGGGCAGGTGGTCCAGACCGTACAGGAGGGGCTGTCTTTAGCTGGGCCATAGAATCAGCCCTGGGGTCTCTCTGAGCTCTCCCAACAGCTGGGAGTTGGTGAATAATGACAGGGGAGTCCCCCTCTTGCCTTTATCTTGAGCCATGGTCAGGCAGAAGTGTAGCAATAGTGGAAAGCTCTCCGCTTCCCAGGGGAAAAACCCTCCCGCCTCTGCTAGATGTGCATCCCGGCGGCCTTCCCGAGGGGACTGGGATCTACATGCCCGGGCAGCAGCCTGGCCCTGATATCATCTCCCTCTTGATCATTCCCTGGTTCTTGCTCTGGGTCGTCCCACCCTGCTGACTTTTTTGGCCTGCAATAGTTTAATCCCCTGGAGCTGCGCTGAGGCCTGAGGCGGCCGAGGCAGAGCTGCTGCTGAGGAGTCCGCTCATACCGGTGTCCAAGGGGGAGCAGAAATGGCTGGGGAGGCCTGTTTGCTGCCCAGCCTAACTGTGCAGTGCCCAGAGAGTCCAAAGCCCCTCTGCGTGGTGGGGCTGTAGATAACGTGTCACACCTTTGCAGCAGTCTCCTAACCTGTGTGTCCCCCCCCTTTGTGCCTCAGTTTCCCCATCTATAAAAATAGGGCTAATGATCCTGACTCTGCTTTTGTGATGTGCTTTAGGATTGGGGGGGTGCAGCCCAGGAGCTAGGCATTGTGATTAAACTGCTGTGTTTAATCACCCAACATTTGGTGTTTCACGTAAAGTCCCGGTCCTTGAAGATGAGAGACCATGGGAGAGCCTCACCTTTCATAAAAAAAAAAAAAAAAAGTCAAAAGTCCAGATGCTCACAGGTTCCTCATGTCTGGGCCCAAGTCCTCTAACTGTTGTGGTGTGGAGAGTAGCTTGAAAACATGATCCGAGTGCACCTAGAGTTAAAACCCAGGTCAATTAAATAGAACCTCGTGCTATATTATTTTTTTTAAGAAAACCTCATGGTTTTCACACCAATCCTGGTGCCGGAGCTGGTTCCAGACTTTTGCAGACTGTGGTTGGTGATGTTGATTGATTATTTAGGGTTTGAGCCAAGCAGCAGAATAGGACATCGTTCCAGATCAGCCTCCCAGTCCCCTGAAGGTTGTTTTCAACCCCCGACAGTTTGATCCAGCCATTAAGCGTATTGGAGGGGATGCGGGTGATTTTTTAGGTGCAGTCATTCTGCTGTCAGGAGGTGGGGTGGGGGGCAGAGGCCAGGTCACTTGCCATACCTGCACTTAATGGAGGTGCCTCTGGGACTGGTTTGGGAAGCAGACCCCTTGGGGGGCACGGACCAGCCTGTCCTGTTATTTTTTTGTTGGCTTCTGATTCAGCTCTCGAGTCGCTGGATTGGCTGGCTCTGATTGCACTGAGTGGAGATTTGGGGCACGCCTTATGTGACGCTGAATGGAATCTGAGGGACACTTTAGGATATTATGAATACCAATATTGTAAAATTGCAGTGAGTTATGCCAGATATGCCATGTAAGATATCTGCAGAAATGTTATCTGCCAGATATGACGATCTCATTTGTGTTTGTATCACCTTTGTACTGTGGATTATACCTGTATTTCAAAACTTGTGTTATGCTTCTGGATGACACCCCCAGACAGTTTGGCATCAGCACTTTCTAGCCTGCTTGATTGGCCCATCAAGGACCATCAGCTACAAGCTGACCAGTGGGGGGCGGGAGGGGGCGTGCCAATGGACAGAACTCCAAGGCTTCCAAGCCATGTGCGGGGCAGCTTGTATTTGGAACAAAGGAAATCAAACTGCATGGCAAAAGACTATAAAAGGCAGTTGCATCTTCTCCATTTTGTCTTCTGGCCTCCTTCTTGTCTTCAGTTCAGTCCTGCTTCTTCCCTCTGGAGTAACCTTCCTACAAACTGGAGCTCTGAACAAAGGATTGAATGACCCATCCAAGCTGTGGGTGGGTTCCAGAGGGAATTTCAAGTCAGCGAACTCACCAATAATGCTAAGAACCTGATCTATGGACTTTGAAGTCTTTGTGTGCATGTGACTGTTTTACCGTTTAACATCTCTCCTCTTCTTTTTTCTTTAATAAATCTTTAGTTCTAGACCCTAAAGGATTGGCTGGCAGTCTGGTATTTTGGGTAAGAGCCAAACCTAGACTGCCCTGGTAATGGGGCTGATCCTTTGGGGTCAGTAGAACACTTTGTACATGTGAGCAGAGTTTTTAAATCACTTCTGTCTGTGCTGGCCCTAGGTGCTGGTTGGGAGCCAGAGAACTGGAATGCAATAAGGGGACTGTGAGATTTCTTTTTTGCTTCTCAATGACCAGTGTGGGGGTGTGACGAACTGGGAATGTTCTTAATGTTTTCTCTGAATACTGTGTTGGTGCCTCAGTGTCCTCTGGGCAGTTCTTAAGTATCTAGGTGGTGGGATAAGGGTGTGTGATTGCTGCAGAGCAAGGGGCCAGTGCACCTAAATGCCTGGCACTCAGTCTCCTAGCAACTGATGGCCTGGGCCCCTCCTCTGCAAAGGTGCCAACTGAAGGTGTTGGAGACAAAGGGATCAGGTGACCTCCTGGCCTGGGAAAGGGGCTGAGCAGAGAGGAGGGGCTGGAGGGGGTTGTTAGTCTGGAGCTGGCTGGGGATGGGAAGTGAGGGCAGATGTGGGGGTCTGGCTCACTGCCCCCCAGAATGGACCCGACTGAGGGGTCCGGTTCGCTGTATCTACAAGCTTTGTTTTAGACCCTGTTCCTGCCATCGAATAAACCTCTGTGTTTACTGGCTGGCTGAGAGTCACGTCTGACTGCAAAGAGGGGGTGCAGGACCCTGTGGCTTCCCCAGGACCCCGCCGGGGTGGGCTCGCTGTGGGAAGCGCACAAAGTGGCAGAGGATGCTGAATGCTCCAAGGAGAGACCCAGGAGGTGAAGACATGTGAGCTTCTTGCCCTGAACAAGGGAGAGGAGGCTCCTCAAAGTCCTGACTGGCTTTGTGGGGAGCAGTTCCAGAGCATTGCCTGGGGACTCCGTGACAGGGGGATCAGGAGCACAGTGTGTGGCTGGTTGGGGAGTTTAACTTCAGCATTACCCACCAGTCTTGGGAGGATCTGCTCTCCCATTTGCAGCCTGCCCTGACCATGGCATTTCCAGTGCGGGCTGCCGTAGGCACACGAAGTCTGGCCCTGCTCGTATCCAGTCCGATCGTTCTCCTCACCCGTTGCTTTGCCCATGTCTCCCCTCTCTTTGCATCCCACCCCAGCTTCCCCTTCTCCATCACATCAAATCATCGCTGCTCGTCTTCACAGCTTCCCCCGTCCCCTCCTCTCGTTCGCCATCCAGCTGTCGACTGCCCCCTCCGATCAGCCTCTGTCACCCACTTGTTATCTTTTCAAACTAGCACCCGATCGATACCCACCTTCAAATTCCCCTGCAAAACTCTCCGAGGCGTGAAGGAGGTCTGCAAAAACTGGGTGAGGCTGCTGGGGCTAAGCTCCCTACCTGCCACGCTGACCAGTACGGTCTCCCTGGTTTCTTGCACTCCCCTGGCTATCTTCATCTCTTGTCTTGTACTTAGCTGATCAGCTCTTTAGGGCCGGAATGGTTTTGTTCGGCGTCTGGACAGCGCCTGGCCGGAGGGGGTCCAGCTCCTGGGTGCTGTGATGATATTATGGTGAGCTGAGGGTCAGCCCATATAGAGTGGAGGGAGCGCTGAGCTCGAAGGCCTGAGCTGAAGCCTGTTGGACTCGAGGCAAGTATTTCACAGGTGGAGATGGGCTTGCGGCAGCCGGGGGGCCCTAGGCTTGTGGTGCCATTCAGCCCAGAGGGCTCCTGGGAAGTGCTGCCTCCCTCTGCCCTCCCTGACCGTGATGGGAATTGAGGGCCCTGGCACCTGGTGGGTTCAGACCCCAGGCCTGGCGACAGGGAAGAGTAGGGGCTGAATGCCTGGAGCATCAGGTTTGAACCTATCAATCCCAGCTGATCTAGTGGAGCCCATTGTCCTGAGCCCGGGTAGCTGAGCACTGCACCATGTACAGGAGGTGGGAGTGGGACCGGGACCAGCACCCTCTCTGCCCTGGTGGACATGAGAGAGCCTTGTTCCCACGCTTCCCCCCAGCTCCTCGGCCCAGAGCTCTGCCTTTCTCACCCTGTCACGCTGCATGGAGCCATGGGAGCACCCGCTCCAGATCCAGGGACCCCTTCTCTGAGCAGATGCTCCAAGAGCAGGGGTGTTCAGGAGGGGGGACAAGGATTTGGGGTACTGCAGAGGATGTGAGAAAGATTCTTATCTCCTTCAAGTGCTCCTTGGTCTGGTGACAGCTTTCCCCTCCCTGCTTCTGAGATGTAGTATCTCCTCAGGCTCCTATGCCCCCCAAAGCATGGCAGTCAGGCAGCTTTCGGTGGTGCCCTGTGGGAGGTCCGCCAATCCCACGCCTTCGGTGTACCCGCTGCTGAATTACCGCCGAAGCCGCCCCCCACGGCTTGCCACCCCAGGCACGTGCTTGGTGCACTGGTGCCTGGAGCCAGACCGGTCCTTGAGCTGTTGAATTCCCTTCCATGTGGGCTGGAGCTCTCCCTGAACTTTTTCAAAGGTGTCAAAATCCCATTGGGGGCTGGCACCAACTCCTTAGTCCCCTTTGAAAATCCCCATCCAGCTCTCTCATGGGCTGAAGGGTTAAACTTCGAACAGGCCTTGCGTCTCGTGCTTTGGTTACGCTCAGGTGCAGTTTGCGTTTAGTATTCGATTAATTCTTCATGGCTGGGCCATGTCGGGCGGCAGGCCTGTGGGCTCTATAGGCTGGCGTGAAGCTCAGCACTTTGAACAAGTGAAGAGAATTATTAACTAACCCCGTGGGGGGCCTCTCTGCCATCATCCTAGATAAGGGACTGGCTAGCGCTTGGACCCCGCCTCCTGATACATTCAGCCAAACATATCTGCTTTAGAAGGTACCAAAATATTTTATTTCTCTGTTTTAAATAAAAATACAAATCGATTTGGGCTGAGCCAAGCCCAGTCACAGTAATAAATAGAACACGTTGCAATATAAACCAGTTCAAGATAATTACAGAATATCGGGCTCTGCTGGGCATTTCGCCAAGCTAGTTAGGCAAAACTCCAGAATTTTGTCAATGAAGATCTTGCCTTTGGTTTTTTTAATTAAACGCCAACCATTCAAGAATGGACATTCTTCATCTGGATCATCGGGGGAGGTAGAATTGCACAGTCTCTGCTACTCTAGTACAATGTGATCTATATTGAAATTCATGTGGGCTGTCTGTTGGTGACAGCTTTGAAACATACAGGCAATGCCAGTCCCTCCAGTCCAATCCACACTGGGTGGATTCAGGGTAGCTGGAATTTGAGCCGGGCAGAAGTCTGGTAGGGGTCAGGTCTGAGCCATTCTCAGCAAAAAATCATTTGAAATTAAAGGAGTGATAATAGTTAATAGTAAGAATTAAGATATCAATCATTAAGTTAAATTATAATAAATAAAATCAGTTTGACATAAATGTAAATCTCATGGATGAATGAGGAGGAACAGTGGATTGAAAAATATAAATAAGAAAAGTTACAGAAAAGCTGGTTTTCTGGGAGGGTGAGCTGGAAACCTCCCTGTCATTCAGTGAGAATGGCTGTGCATAAACAATTCCCCAGCCAAGGACCTTGCTAATTAAGGAGCCTGCCCTCCTGCCAAGTCTGTTAAATAATAATAATCCGTTTTGCATTAATGCGCTGTCATAACAAAAACAATGTTAGCCAATTCTGTCTCTGCACTGCCCACAAGCCAGGAAGGAGAATGCCATTTTAAAGTGCCTTCATCTGAGGATAAAGGGGATTATCCCTCTTTATAGATGGGGAAACTGAGGCAAGGATAAGGGAAACAACATGCATAAGGGCATGCAGCTAGTTGGTGGGTGAGCTAGGAATAGAACCCAGGAGCCCTGATCCATTTGCCCGCCCACCCGCCCGGCAGGCTTGTGCTCAAGCCAGAAGCGAAGTGGCTTGTGTTGTGCACTGCGTGCTTGGGGCCTAATCCAAAGCTCTGGAGGCTTTCCAGAGCGCAGGCTTCTCCACGCTCAGTGGCCGAGTGCTCCCAGCAAACCCTTCTCTGCAGGTGCTCTACCATCCTACTCACTCAGACCTTGCCCTTGGCTGGACAAGGGAAAATTAAGCCTCACACCAGCTTTGTGAGGTAGGTAAACATTAGCATCCTCCATTTGACAGATGGGGAAACTGAGGCACTGATTGTTAGCCAAGATCCCACAGGGAGTTGGGCCAGGAACTTTTGGCTCCCAGCCATGTGCTTGGTCCAGCTACCAAAGAGCAAACATCTGGTACTGGAGACACTCATTTGTTTAAATATTAAACAGTAAGTACACTGGGCACGCACACAAAAATGCACGGCCAGCATCCCAAGCCCTGCTTCTAGATTTGCTGATGCTGCAAAACATTTGAGATTGATGCCCGCGGTTCGTTATAAAGGGAATGGATTTTGACTTTAAAAACATATCATAAACCAGATGCACTTAAATACTTCTCCCACCAGGTTGCAAACCCCTATAAATATATTAAATAGTGATAAATATTAAATAAGCCGGGCAGTGTTTGCATTGGGGCTGCATGCGTGGATGCATCAACCAGTGGTGAAGCTCACAAATGAGAAATAAATAACCTTTAAATAGCGTAGGGTGACCAGATATCCTGAATTTGTAGGGACAGTCCCAGTGTTTGGGACTTTGTCTTATGGAGGGACCTATTACCCCCCCCAACTTCGTCCTGATTTTTGAGACTTGCTATCTGGTCACCCTAAAAGAGAACCATGCCAGCCTCAAACCCTGGGGAATAGTAAACAAGGGTTTGGGGCAGAGTTTGCCACTGACCCAAAGAGGGAGGGGCAGCTGCTGCTAATATCCCAGTCCAATAGTTAAGAGCCTTGGTGGTTGCTTTGCAGAGTGGAGGTGGTGGTGGTGGTGGTGGTGGGAGATGGGCTGGGAATAAGGGAGAGTCCAGGCTGGATGAGCAGAGTATCCCCGGCTGGGAGACGCTGCCCTTCCCCTGGCTCAGAGACACCCTCCCCCTCCGTAAAGCTCCCCCTTAGATATCAAAGCCCAGAGCTTCCCCAAGGCACGGGGCTTCTCAGGCGCTGACACTGGGCCGGAGGCTGCGGTGGGGGAAGTGCGTCCCCGTGCCTTTTACACCAGCGTGAGGTGGCGGAGGGCCCGCAAGGACGTCTCCAGGAAGCGCTTGAAGTTGGCGGGGATGATGAATCCGCTGGCTTGTCTGTCAAAGTCAGACGAGAGGCTGGGGAGGGTGCCCTGGCCCTCGGCCTTGGGGTACGTCACCGTGTTCAGACCCAGATCCTCCATCTAAGGGAGCAGGAGACGGCAAGGAGCATTAGCAGAAGCCCAGCGGAGCCAGCGCCTGACGCAACCGGGGAAGGTTGGGCCTGCTCTGAGGCGACTGTGCTGGCAAAAGGAGCCTGAAGCCTCAATCTAGACACAGGTCAGGGCCAGCATGGAGGCGAGCTCTCCGCACCCTTGGAGGCCCAGCTGTGAGGCTGAGGGTGGGTCGCTCTCCCCGACCTATTCAATCCTGCGCACAGGCTGTCGGCATCGGCCAAGCGCGTCAGGCCTGGGAATGCAGCAGGGCGATGGCAAGCAGGGATTGGCTTCACCTTTGCTGCCAGGCCCTGCCCTGGCTGGCTTGCCACCTGACCCACTTGATCTGGGTGAAGGCCTCCAGGATTCTGGCTGCATCCAGGGGCCCTGCCCCCTCCCCACCCCGAGGGCCTGGTCCCACCCACCGGGGGAGCAGGCAAAGCGGTGTACCTGCTGCTGGATGTTAGTGGACAGGTTCGAGACGTCCAGCCGGAGGGCATCCACTTGGCTGGAGTGAGTCGGCAGGAGCTGGAGGAGGAGGGCGAGGTGGCCATGGTAGATTTGGAGCCCGTCTCGGATCTGGCTGAAGCAGGCATCCTGTGGGCACGAGAAGGAAGGAGTTGAGAGAGGAGGCCTGAGTGGGGATGTTAGCTCTTTAGTGACCTGGTTGGCATCAAGTTTCCTGTGCAGTGTCTATCCCAGCAAAACACCTTGGCTCTGGTGAGCGTGCGGCACGGAATGGGTTACTTGTAACTGCATAGGGGCAGCCGTTCCCCCCCCCCCCAGGGGTCGGAGATTCCCTTGGGGCTCCTTCCTTGCCAGGGGCTCCCCTCGAGTCATGGATGTAGAGCAGGGCTGGAAAACGTGACTATTGAGCTCAAGACCCTGCAAGGACTGGTGATTCCCCAGAGCCCCGGCTGACAGATCCATGAAGCTCAGTGAGACAGCACGAACCTGGGCCTCTCCCTCCCTCGCCGCCGGGCCAGTGCTGGGGATCACCGAGGGCGGGAAGTGCTGAGTTGCAGCAGCATTTGCCAGGGCTGTGAGGAAGCCGCCTCTTTCTAGCTCGCTGCCCCCGCCCGGGGCTGGACTGTTCTTGGGGTTGGGTTTAACAGCCAGGCCGCGGCCTGGGAGCCCAGCTTTGGATGTAGCCAAGATGCCGGCAGCTGAGCCATGAGAGGCGTTTGGGCTCTGGGAAGCTGGCAGAGGAAAAGGGTTGAAGTGCTTCCACTGTTCTTATTGTTTTAGAGGAGGCTGCCATGTCTGGAGAGAAGCCAAAGCTGAGAACCTTCGCCCCCGGGCTGGGAAGCACAGCAGGGTGCTGCTCCTCTCACCCTGTCAGAGCTGATCCTCACTCCTGACACAGGCAGAGACCTGCTGCTAGAGTCAGTCCAACCCTGCGGCTGCCACTGGGAGCTTGGCTTCCTCTGTCGGTGAGAACAAGCTCGGGCCCTTAGGACGCAGCCCAAGGATCGTTCCTGCCCTCCCCCCACCCTTGCTGTAGTCCCTTGCGGTCACACTCACCACTTGGAAGGTCTTGCTGTGACACTGATCCAGCGGGGCCTGGGAAATGCCCAGTTTCTGCTTGACAAGCATCAGCTCCTCCTCATTGCAGAGCTGGAGGGTCGTGCACTGAGGTGGGATGAGAAGAAAAGGTACAGTCAGGAGGTGGGAATTATAAGCCAAGGATTGCCTCGGCAAGAGCTGGCGATTGCTGTTCCCGGACCCCAGTATATGGTGAGAATGCGATGGCCGGGATGGGTTCCAGACACCATCCCCAATCCTGCAAACACTCCTGCGAGTAACTTTACCCACTGAAGTCAAATGCAAAGTTCTACACGTAGGAAGGAAAAAAAAATCCAATGCACAACTGCAGAATGGGGATTTAGGCAGTGGTATGAAAAGGATCTGAGGGTGAGTCACAGATTGAATATGAGTCAACAAAGTGATGCTGTTGTGAAAAAGGCTTATGCTCTTCCAAGGTGAAGAACAGGACCGTTGTCTGTAAGACACGGGAGGCTTCAGATGTATGAAGGGTTATTATAAAAACAGGGATCAATTGTTCTCCGTGTCCACTGAGGACGGGACAAGAAGTAACGGGTTTAATCTGCAGCAGGGGAGATTTAGGTGAGATATTAGGAAAAACTTTCTAACCGTCAGGGTAGCTAAGCTCTGAAACAGGCTTCCCAGGGAGGTTGTGGAATCTGCATCACTGGAGGTTTTTAAGAGCAGGTTGGATGGTCTGGGTTTGCTTGGTCCTGCCTGGAGTCCGTTCCAACCCTGCCTTTCTCTGATTCTGTTGTTCTCGCCTGCCTTTTCCCAAGCAATGTTTTTCTATTTTCATTTTTGCATTGTCCTTTCCTTTGGCATGACCCCGGGAGCAGCAGGAAAGGAGCTGCACATTGGCTGGCATGGTTGTGCGAGACCTTGGAAACTGGACCAAAGCAAACAAATCCCCTGGCTATGTGAATAAGACTCCCTGCCCCACGGGGTTAAAATACTGACAAGCACTAGCTGTAATCTCCAGGAAACATATCCATTCGGATCCCCCGGGCCAGCGGTCTGGCCAGCATCTGCTTCCCAATTTAACACGATCAGGGCGAAAAACTTTTTTGGGCCCAATCTTGAAAACGCCTCAGCGTGAGAGTAACATTGAATAAACAAGGCTGCTCGCCTGAGGAGAGAGACCTACAGAAGTGCATGAGGATCGGGCCAAACAAACTGCAGTCCAAAGCCTGAGGAGGAGGATTCACTGTCCTCAAATCTACTCTCTTTCTGCATCAGGCAGGGGCAGAGCGACCAGAAGGGGAAGGCTGTAGTTTGCACTAGCTGAGTGGACAGATCCTATACCTAGCAGCTGGGTAAATTGTCAGGCCTGGTCTCTGAGAAGACACTTGTCCAGGAGACGGAGCAGCCTGTAACCCCTCTGGGAGGGATGGGTCCCTGTTTCTGGTTCTTGCTTTGAGAGAGGCGAAGATGCACAGTTCCTCTTGCTCCTGTTGTGTATTTCGTGCCGGGAGTTGAAGTTTGCTGGATCAGATGTCCCTGACCCTGCCAGCTGGAGGTAGTGGGGACCTGGTCAGGGATCTGTCCCTGGGGAAGATCAGCACAACTTCATGCTGCTCTACAGCAAGGGGTCCGATGCCACGGAGTGATCTCCCAATCCATCTCGTCCTGCTGCTTGTCCTACTGCCCAACCCAAGGCACAGCTGCTGGGGAAGCCTGTCTGTCTGGATCTCTCTGTCTGGGAGCCTGGGGCTGAGATCCTCAGCAGAGATGAAACCTCCCGAGCAGAATGTCAGGGCCCCACCCCGAGTGCTCAGTGCTGGGCTGCTGGCATCCTCCCTTGTTACAGTTTAACCCACTGCGCAGCTCTCCCCTGAGTCCCCTCCAGCCAGGCTGCAGCCCCCAGCATCACTGATGAACAAGAGACCCCAAATCGCCAGGGAGGGGTGTAGCTGCAGCTTTCTCGTCAGATGTCAAGAAGCCCCTTTGTGCAGATCATAGATGAGACTCTGGGTGCATTGCACAGCCCATCCCCCACCCCTACCCCAGACCTCAGATGCCCTCAATGCCTCTCCCCCTGGTTTGGGTCGAGCGACTCACCACAAGCTCCTGCACCTGGGCGACATCCCCTTTGATTTTGCGGATGTATTCCAGGTCCTTCTGCAGGAATTGCTGGAAATCCTGATCCCCGGAGAACTCTGGCAGGGGAGCTGCGTGCAGCATGGTGCATCCCAAACACAGCACAGTGCTGACTAGCAATGGCAGAACAGCTGGGGACAAAGGAAGGAGAGAGAGGAGCAGAGTTAGTCAGGTAAGTGCATAGGAATCCAGATGTGGCCCAAGACCCAGAGCAGGAGAAGCACTGTGTGTGTTCAGAGGAGATAGGAAGGTTAGTGCAGAAGCCCCAGCTGAGGTTGGGGGCCCCCTATGCTGGACACTGCACATACATATAGTGAGAGACAGGCTGTGCCCAGGAGAACTTCCAGTGGAAACTGTTCTCATGTAAGCATCACCCCAAAGTATGTTGGTTCCCCCAATCTCTGCCCAAGGAGCTTAGTCTAAATAAACAATCTATAAATTAAAGCTTTTATAGTTAAAGTTAGAACGAGCTTAGTCTAAATAAACACAATCTATAAATTAAAGCTTTTATAGTTAAAGTTAAAACGAGCCTTTGATTTAAATCCCCTCTGCTATCAGATGCTCATAATTTTTTGTAGGGAGGCAAACTCACTCATAACATACACTAAGTAAACCTCACTAAGTAAACATAATCCAGCCTGTATAAAACACATGCCTCTTAAATGTTGTGTATTTGTCCTCATGGCTATTCTTTTCCTGGTTATTCTATAAGTAGGCAAATATATCAGGAAGAAGGAAGAAGAAAAAAATTTTTTTTTAAATCAAACAACCCAAACAGCAACTATAGAAGTTGCTGTTCCCCAAATCACACTTACCAGCCCCCTCACCTAGAATAAATCCAAGCACTTAGGAAATCAGTGGCTATGGTATCTTGCTGTCGAGTGAAGGTTCATACTTACTTTGGAGAGATCTCATTCTAAATGCGTGGAATTTTCTGAGTATCTCCTCCCCTTTTGAGTTTATGACAGTTACCGGGGTTGTGAATAAGACAGACGCAAAAGCTGCACTAGTCCCTTTCAGTTCACGAATGCTGAACCTCTCATCAATACAGGGCATTTATAGTCTTGTCAGGGAAAATTCACTCTGATGAAATGATGAAGTAAGTGTGACAAATCCCTGGGCATATCAACACCAAATTCCTAGAATGTTTGTTTGTTTTCACAGATTCGTATTTTCAGATTTTGCAAAATGTGGGGTTTTTAATGGTCCCAATTGGTTCTACTTGGGACCCCAATCTTAAAGACTGCTGGACCTGTTCTCCAGCCCACTGGGGCAAGATCAATAGACACTCATTAATTCTCATTGCTCTTTAGACCCCAGAATGCCCCCAAAGTTAGCCACTCCCCAAAAGATCAGCTGTTTTTTATTCCCCATCAGAGATTTAATTGTGAACGAACAAGACATCTCAGTCCTGATCAAACTTTGTTATCCTTACAATATAAGCAGCTGCTTTGTTCTCGAGCAACTTGGGTAGAGTGTTTGTTAATTTAACCAAGTAATTAAGTCATTATGAAGAGAGAGAAATCACCTTTACATTCCTTTTTCCTTGTAGCTGTGTTCACTTGCCCTCAAGTAGAACCACTAACATTCTGTCATGGGATATGTGCTTTGCCCAGAATTAAAACAGCATGTGTCTGCTTGCTGAGAGATCCTGTGCCATAGGTCAGAGGGGTTCACACCAGGGTATCTGGGCCCCAGACAGTCATTGATTGTGATCCTCACAGCACCACCTAGGGAGATAGGGAAGGATCATTAGTCACAAATGGGGAAACTGAGGCACAGCAAGGCTTTAGGCCACTTTTCCAAAGTGGCTAGTGATGGTAGATACCCAACTCAAGACCCTAAAATTCAGGAATTGTCCTATGAAGATCTTCATAGAATATTGGGGTTGGAAGGTACCTCAGGAGGTATCTAGTCCAACCCCCTGCTCAAAGCAGGACCAATCACCAATCAAATCATCCCAGCTAGGCCTTTGTCAAGCCTGCCCTTAAAAATCTCTGAGGACGGGGATTCTACAACCTCCCTAGGTAACCCATTCCAGTTCTTCACCACCCTCCTAGTGAAACAGTGTTTCCTAATATCCAACCTAAACCTCCCCCACAGCAACTTGAGACCATTGCTCCTTGTTCTGTCATCTGCCACCACTGAGAGCAGCCAAGCTCCATCCTCTTTGGAACCCCCTTCAGGGAGGTGAAGGCTGCTGTCTTGGTGTAAGGGATGTGACCGGGGTTACATGGAAAACACGTGGCTGGCTCTGGCCTGCCTTGTCCATTTAGATAGTGAACTTGTTGGGGGCAGGGACTTGCTGTGGGTGAAAGTCAAGTCGCTGAGAGTCTTGCCATTGATCTCAGCGGGCCAGGATTTCACCGTATGTGCGCAGCACCTTGCTCCCAGCTCTGCTGGGATACAGACACCATGAGGAATCTGAACCAGGGTCCCACACCTCTTTCCATTAGCATTAGCTGGCTCAGGGTAGGAGCTCCAGCACCCTTGGCAAGGCCCTGCCGGGAGCAATCCTGCACCGGTCTCCGGGAGACAGCGATTGTTTCCCAAACTTGGGGGATCTGACGCGAGTGCTGCTTCCTAACTCCTCAGTGCTCTTTTGTTGGCAGGCTGGTGGGGAAAACCCGATGCACATTTCCAGCTTGGGCTGCCTTGCCCAGTGCCAGCTGAACCAACTCCCAGCTGGGGATAGGGGGACGACTGCTCAAAAATGGCACTGGAGATGGGAGTCCAAGCTGGGCAGGGGGCCCAGCTTTGACCCCAGCCCCTTGGCACAACGGCTGCGGCACTTAGTGGGATGGCCTGGAATATATTGTCCTGGCTACTTTTAACTGCAAGCTCTGTGTTCTACCTACCTGGGAATGAGGAAATGGGATTCTGGGCAGGTGCCAAAGAAATGAAAAGTCCAACCCGCCTCACCAAATCCCGGCATGGGGATTTAAACCATCTGTCCCAGCATGCCGGCTCGGAGAGGCAAAAGCTGGGGGGAGAGAGGGAACCAGATCCTCCTCATGCTGCCCTCCCACATGCACACACTTCCCCTCTGGGGCCTTGGTCAAATCACTTCATCTCAGGATAATCAGCTGGGCTTGGGGTGTTCCACGGTGCCTCAGATGGTGCCATCACTGCTCCCATCTGGGCTCTCCATAGATATCTAATCCCAGCAGGCGTAGGTCAGACAAAGGCAGCGCCCTGTGCTGATTTACACCAGCTAATGGTTGCAAATGTAACTGTTACACCAGCTGAGTGTAAGCTGAGCCAGCCAGCCCCAGGCATGAATCCAGCCATCCACCTCAATGGGGTGTTAACTGAACCCGAAGGACCACTGTGACACTTTCAGTAGCATTCACTCTTTCGCTGCTGATTAATTTTTGCAACATTGTCTAACTCCTGCTTGTTGTGCTCTGAGCTGGAATTGCTGCTTTGGAAAAGGGCAAACTTAGGAACAGAGCAGGTCACACAGTGGGTCAGTATACGGGTGGTCAGTATACTTCTGGCTCTGTTAGCTCTCAACCACCAGAGACGTCCTGAGATGGCCCCTTTAAGGGAGCTGGGTGGAGCTCCACCTACTTCCCAGATGGTGAGATGAAAGACCAACAAGCAGCTAACTTGGGGGAGAGCATAAGGAGGTGGGAGGCATGGGGCTTGCTGCGGTGGCTGGGGGAAGAAGTTGGTTGGGGTTTCCCCATGGCAGGCAGCGCAGGGCTGGGGAGGAGCAAGGCCACTGTTTGGATTTGTGAGTCTGGTGACAAATATATTTGTTGGTCCCGCTGGGGGCAATGGAACATGGCGCGGGGGGGTCGGTCCCTGGAGCGAGGGGCCAGCCAAGGTTAATCCTGGTGAGAAAGAAAGGAGAGAGGTAGTGACGTTTCCCAGGGGGTGTTGGTCACTGAAGGCCTGAAGCGGGGAGGGAGCCCATGGACTGGAGTTACCTCCTTGGAAGTGGTGAAGATGGAAAATGCTGTCTCAGGGGTGAATGGCTGGGCGTGGCCAGGAGTCAGCAGGCTTTTGTTTTCAAGAATTAGGGCTATTAAAAAGAAAAGAATGAGTCACAAATAGGAAGTCACCACATGGCAGGAAGTGGGCGTAAGCCCAGAAACTCTGGGGATGGGTGCGAGAGGGCCCAGGAATGAGCTTTGTCTTGGTTACCAAGAGTGGTGGAGTTTCCATCAGGCTTGGCCAATGTGCATGGGAAACTGTGGCCTTTCTTAGCGCAGCAGCCACCTGTGAGCTCCATTTTAGCTGCTCCTGTCCTCACCCTGGCAGGAGGCGCTCCTGGATCTTGGCCCAAGGTTGAGTTGAGGTGGGGCTTGCCCAGCACCATGGAGCGAGAGAAGTGCTCTCCCCCCGCATGTGTGGGACTCTCTGAAAATGGACTCCCGTCCTGCCCCCAATGCCCACACCTGCCCGCAGAGCAGCAACTCAGCCTCCTGAACGTGGCCCCCATGCAGCCCCACAGGGTCCTCTCTGAGGAAGTAGCTTGGTACATCCCTTTCAGCCCATTCTCCAAGGGCGTCACTCAGCCCAGTTGAGCTGACCCCAGCGCTGGGGTGGCTGCGTGTCCTGGAGTGATCGCTCTCTGGCTGGAGAGCTCACTGCTTGGAGAGGCCCCACCTGAGACCAGGCCAGGGTGGGCCTTTGGCCTTGAGACAGTCTCTGCTGTGAGGCATGAGCCTCCCCCCCCCCAAAGGCCGGGGTCCAGGCAATGAGTAGGATTCCCAAGGGAGAAAATGTTTGTATGTGTCCTGGGGGTGCAATTATGTAGAAACCCGCAGGCCAAGGTCTTCCTGGTTCCACTGCCTGGGCCTTGCTCTTAGCTTGCCCTGGGGGGACCGAGGGCAGGATGTGACCCAGCCCAGTTTGGAAATCCTGGATGCTCTTAGATTTCCCAAGCGGGAGCTGCTGAGATGAGCTTGATGTAAAGAAACCACAGACATGTCCATCGTGCTTGGACGGGTTGGTTAATTCTCCCAGCTTGTCACTGCAAACAAATCCAGATGTGCTAGCCCTGCACTCTACCTCAACTCCTCTGGAAAGGGAGGAAGGCTTGCACAGTGGTTAGGGCCCTGGGACACGAGACTTGAGTGCCCCCTGGGACGAGTCACCTAGCCTCACTGTGCCTCAGTTTCCATCTGTGCAATGGAGACATTAGCCCCATTCTGCCCGACGGAGGGTGTGAGGTTACAGCTGGTAAAGACTGACAGGGTGGGGACCAGATAAATCCCATAATGAGCTAGAAAGTGCTGCTTTAATGGCATGGCCAGGGGAGAGTCAACCCAGACCTCTGCCCCCTGCAAACAGGCACATACCGAACAGTCCGGCTTTACAGGGACTGTGTAAGAGTCCTGGTGCACTGCACAGGACCAAATCTCCCCTTCTGGTTACAGTATTTCACCTTCCCTCAGAAACCAGCCAGCATTGCTGCGTGCTGTTCAACTGCAGTGCTTCACCCCAGAGCTGGCTGCATTTTAGTGGAGAGTGAGGTGAATCCTCTGAGTGTGTGTGACTTGTAAAGCATCTGAGGTCCCTTCAGGATGAAAGTCCCTGTTATCTGGCCAGCTAGGCTATACTGGCACCCATCACCAGAGTATTTGGGCTCCTCATGTCAGATGCTGTGAGGTGGGCCCCTGGAATGTGTTTTCTGAGAGGACCCCTCCTGGGTGGAGCAAGCTGCATTAAACCTGAATGCGAGGGATCCCTTCAGCACCCTGGGGGAAGATTGAGACAGTTCAGAGAATCATAGACTATCAGGGTTGGAAGGGACCTCAGGAGGTATCTAGTCCAACTCCCTGCTCAAAGCAGGACCAATCCTCCCAGAGTCTGACCAAATGGGTGAAACCCAATCTTGGAGCCCCGGCCGGGCCTGAGGGGCAGCTCTGGCTGGTCCCTGGGGCCTGGCTGCAGCGCTTGCCTCCTGGAGGCTGGAGCCAGCCCCTGGATCTCGCTTTTCAGACTCTTCTCGGTTGGGGGTGTCACTGATACTGAGGCCAGGAGCAGCCGTCTAGTCTGAGCTGCAGCAGAGCCCAGGCTGGAGCCCCCCCCGGCCATTCCTGGGGCTCAGCGCATCTGTCTTCTGCCCCGGCAGGTGCGTCTCTTCTGGCCTCTCACCTGGGCAGTGGCCCTGGACATTCCCCCCCCACACCCCCCCACAGCTGGACTAAGAGCAGTGGGGCACAGCCCGGCACTGCCCCGCTGTGGCCATGGCCGGGATGACACCCACCAGGTGTTGCCCAACACACCTTCTTGCCCCAGCCGTTCCCATTCAGGCCTTTGCTGAGGGGGAGTTTTCAGCACCACCCTGGACTGAGGCCACCTGAGGCACAGATGGGATGAGGCTGAGTGGGTTTTGAAGCAACCTCAGCAAAGCCGGGAGTCCTTCCAGGGGTGGGTCAGGAGGGTGTGGGGCTCATGCCCTGACTCAGAGGGGAGAACAGCAGCATTGGCTGAGAAGTCGTCCATGATACCTGAGCCAGAGCAGCAGGGCTGGGGTAACTGGGGGCTGCAGGGCAGGCGTGAGGGGCTCGCCTAGCAGGTGGCTGCAGAGTGAAACAGAGCAGCACCAGGAGAGCAGCTGGTGGTGGCAGCTCAGGACTGGATGCTCAGGAGGGATTGTGTGTCAGGTGCAGGGGCCACTGGGAGAGCTGTGTGGGGAACCCAAGGCTGGGCTAGGAGGGGGCTGCAGGCCAAGAGCAGGGGGCACTGGCAGAGCTGTGTGGGGAGCCCAGGGCTGGGCTAGCAGGGGGCTGCAGGCCAAGAGCAGGGGGCACAGGCAGAGCTGTGTGGGGAGCCCAGGGTTGGGCCATCGGGCTGCAGGCCAGGAGCAGGGGGCACTGGCAGAGCCGGGGGAGCCCAGGGTTGGGCCATTGGGCTGCAGGCCAGGAGCAGGGGGCACTGGCAGAGCTGGGGGAGCCCAGAGTTGGGCCATCGGGCTGTAGGCCAGGAGCAGGGGGCACTGGCAGAGCTGTGTGGGGAGCCCAGGGCTGGACTAGCAGGGGGCTGCAGGCTAGGAGCANGATTCTACAACCTCCCTAGGTAACCCATTCCAGTTCTTCACCACCCTCCTAGTGAAACAGTGTTTCCTAATATCCAACCTAAACCTCCCCCACAGCAACTTGAGACCATTGCTCCTTGTTCTGTCATCTGCCACCACTGAGAGCAGCCAAGCTCCATCCTCTTTGGAACCCCCTTCAGGGAGGTGAAGGCTGCTGTCTTGGTGTAAGGGATGTGACCGGGGTTACATGGAAAACACGTGGCTGGCTCTGGCCTGCCTTGTCCATTTAGATAGTGAACTTGTTGGGGGCAGGGACTTGCTGTGGGTGAAAGTCAAGTCGCTGAGAGTCTTGCCATTGATCTCAGCGGGCCAGGATTTCACCGTATGTGCGCAGCACCTTGCTCCCAGCTCTGCTGGGATACAGACACCATGAGGAATCTGAACCAGGGTCCCACACCTCTTTCCATTAGCATTAGCTGGCTCAGGGTAGGAGCTCCAGCACCCTTGGCAAGGCCCTGCCGGGAGCAATCCTGCACCGGTCTCCGGGAGACAGCGATTGTTTCCCAAACTTGGGGGATCTGACGCGAGTGCTGCTTCCTAACTCCTCAGTGCTCTTTTGTTGGCAGGCTGGTGGGGAAAACCCGATGCACATTTCCAGCTTGGGCTGCCTTGCCCAGTGCCAGCTGAACCAACTCCCAGCTGGGGATAGGGGGACGACTGCTCAAAAATGGCACTGGAGATGGGAGTCCAAGCTGGGCAGGGGGCCCAGCTTTGACCCCAGCCCCTTGGCACAACGGCTGCGGCACTTAGTGGGATGGCCTGGAATATATTGTCCTGGCTACTTTTAACTGCAAGCTCTGTGTTCTACCTACCTGGGAATGAGGAAATGGGATTCTGGGCAGGTGCCAAAGAAATGAAAAGTCCAACCCGCCTCACCAAATCCCGGCATGGGGATTTAAACCATCTGTCCCAGCATGCCGGCTCGGAGAGGCAAAAGCTGGGGGGAGAGAGGGAACCAGATCCTCCTCATGCTGCCCTCCCACATGCACACACTTCCCCTCTGGGGCCTTGGTCAAATCACTTCATCTCAGGATAATCAGCTGGGCTTGGGGTGTTCCACGGTGCCTCAGATGGTGCCATCACTGCTCCCATCTGGGCTCTCCATAGATATCTAATCCCAGCAGGCGTAGGTCAGACAAAGGCAGCGCCCTGTGCTGATTTACACCAGCTAATGGTTGCAAATGTAACTGTTACACCAGCTGAGTGTAAGCTGAGCCAGCCAGCCCCAGGCATGAATCCAGCCATCCACCTCAATGGGGTGTTAACTGAACCCGAAGGACCACTGTGACACTTTCAGTAGCATTCACTCTTTCGCTGCTGATTAATTTTTGCAACATTGTCTAACTCCTGCTTGTTGTGCTCTGAGCTGGAATTGCTGCTTTGGAAAAGGGCAAACTTAGGAACAGAGCAGGTCACACAGTGGGTCAGTATACGGGTGGTCAGTATACTTCTGGCTCTGTTAGCTCTCAACCACCAGAGACGTCCTGAGATGGCCCCTTTAAGGGAGCTGGGTGGAGCTCCACCTACTTCCCAGATGGTGAGATGAAAGACCAACAAGCAGCTAACTTGGGGGAGAGCATAAGGAGGTGGGAGGCATGGGGCTTGCTGCGGTGGCTGGGGGAAGAAGTTGGTTGGGGTTTCCCCATGGCAGGCAGCGCAGGGCTGGGGAGGAGCAAGGCCACTGTTTGGATTTGTGAGTCTGGTGACAAATATATTTGTTGGTCCCGCTGGGGGCAATGGAACATGGCGCGGGGGGGTCGGTCCCTGGAGCGAGGGGCCAGCCAAGGTTAATCCTGGTGAGAAAGAAAGGAGAGAGGTAGTGACGTTTCCCAGGGGGTGTTGGTCACTGAAGGCCTGAAGCGGGGAGGGAGCCCATGGACTGGAGTTACCTCCTTGGAAGTGGTGAAGATGGAAAATGCTGTCTCAGGGGTGAATGGCTGGGCGTGGCCAGGAGTCAGCAGGCTTTTGTTTTCAAGAATTAGGGCTATTAAAAAGAAAAGAATGAGTCACAAATAGGAAGTCACCACATGGCAGGAAGTGGGCGTAAGCCCAGAAACTCTGGGGATGGGTGCGAGAGGGCCCAGGAATGAGCTTTGTCTTGGTTACCAAGAGTGGTGGAGTTTCCATCAGGCTTGGCCAATGTGCATGGGAAACTGTGGCCTTTCTTAGCGCAGCAGCCACCTGTGAGCTCCATTTTAGCTGCTCCTGTCCTCACCCTGGCAGGAGGCGCTCCTGGATCTTGGCCCAAGGTTGAGTTGAGGTGGGGCTTGCCCAGCACCATGGAGCGAGAGAAGTGCTCTCCCCCCGCATGTGTGGGACTCTCTGAAAATGGACTCCCGTCCTGCCCCCAATGCCCACACCTGCCCGCAGAGCAGCAACTCAGCCTCCTGAACGTGGCCCCCATGCAGCCCCACAGGGTCCTCTCTGAGGAAGTAGCTTGGTACATCCCTTTCAGCCCATTCTCCAAGGGCGTCACTCAGCCCAGTTGAGCTGACCCCAGCGCTGGGGTGGCTGCGTGTCCTGGAGTGATCGCTCTCTGGCTGGAGAGCTCACTGCTTGGAGAGGCCCCACCTGAGACCAGGCCAGGGTGGGCCTTTGGCCTTGAGACAGTCTCTGCTGTGAGGCATGAGCCTCCCCCCCCCCAAAGGCCGGGGTCCAGGCAATGAGTAGGATTCCCAAGGGAGAAAATGTTTGTATGTGTCCTGGGGGTGCAATTATGTAGAAACCCGCAGGCCAAGGTCTTCCTGGTTCCACTGCCTGGGCCTTGCTCTTAGCTTGCCCTGGGGGGACCGAGGGCAGGATGTGACCCAGCCCAGTTTGGAAATCCTGGATGCTCTTAGATTTCCCAAGCGGGAGCTGCTGAGATGAGCTTGATGTAAAGAAACCACAGACATGTCCATCGTGCTTGGACGGGTTGGTTAATTCTCCCAGCTTGTCACTGCAAACAAATCCAGATGTGCTAGCCCTGCACTCTACCTCAACTCCTCTGGAAAGGGAGGAAGGCTTGCACAGTGGTTAGGGCCCTGGGACACGAGACTTGAGTGCCCCCTGGGACGAGTCACCTAGCCTCACTGTGCCTCAGTTTCCATCTGTGCAATGGAGACATTAGCCCCATTCTGCCCGACGGAGGGTGTGAGGTTACAGCTGGTAAAGACTGACAGGGTGGGGACCAGATAAATCCCATAATGAGCTAGAAAGTGCTGCTTTAATGGCATGGCCAGGGGAGAGTCAACCCAGACCTCTGCCCCCTGCAAACAGGCACATACCGAACAGTCCGGCTTTACAGGGACTGTGTAAGAGTCCTGGTGCACTGCACAGGACCAAATCTCCCCTTCTGGTTACAGTATTTCACCTTCCCTCAGAAACCAGCCAGCATTGCTGCGTGCTGTTCAACTGCAGTGCTTCACCCCAGAGCTGGCTGCATTTTAGTGGAGAGTGAGGTGAATCCTCTGAGTGTGTGTGACTTGTAAAGCATCTGAGGTCCCTTCAGGATGAAAGTCCCTGTTATCTGGCCAGCTAGGCTATACTGGCACCCATCACCAGAGTATTTGGGCTCCTCATGTCAGATGCTGTGAGGTGGGCCCCTGGAATGTGTTTTCTGAGAGGACCCCTCCTGGGTGGAGCAAGCTGCATTAAACCTGAATGCGAGGGATCCCTTCAGCACCCTGGGGGAAGATTGAGACAGTTCAGAGAATCATAGACTATCAGGGTTGGAAGGGACCTCAGGAGGTATCTAGTCCAACTCCCTGCTCAAAGCAGGACCAATCCTCCCAGAGTCTGACCAAATGGGTGAAACCCAATCTTGGAGCCCCGGCCGGGCCTGAGGGGCAGCTCTGGCTGGTCCCTGGGGCCTGGCTGCAGCGCTTGCCTCCTGGAGGCTGGAGCCAGCCCCTGGATCTCGCTTTTCAGACTCTTCTCGGTTGGGGGTGTCACTGATACTGAGGCCAGGAGCAGCCGTCTAGTCTGAGCTGCAGCAGAGCCCAGGCTGGAGCCCCCCCCGGCCATTCCTGGGGCTCAGCGCATCTGTCTTCTGCCCCGGCAGGTGCGTCTCTTCTGGCCTCTCACCTGGGCAGTGGCCCTGGACATTCCCCCCCCACACCCCCCCACAGCTGGACTAAGAGCAGTGGGGCACAGCCCGGCACTGCCCCGCTGTGGCCATGGCCGGGATGACACCCACCAGGTGTTGCCCAACACACCTTCTTGCCCCAGCCGTTCCCATTCAGGCCTTTGCTGAGGGGGAGTTTTCAGCACCACCCTGGACTGAGGCCACCTGAGGCACAGATGGGATGAGGCTGAGTGGGTTTTGAAGCAACCTCAGCAAAGCCGGGAGTCCTTCCAGGGGTGGGTCAGGAGGGTGTGGGGCTCATGCCCTGACTCAGAGGGGAGAACAGCAGCATTGGCTGAGAAGTCGTCCATGATACCTGAGCCAGAGCAGCAGGGCTGGGGTAACTGGGGGCTGCAGGGCAGGCGTGAGGGGCTCGCCTAGCAGGTGGCTGCAGAGTGAAACAGAGCAGCACCAGGAGAGCAGCTGGTGGTGGCAGCTCAGGACTGGATGCTCAGGAGGGATTGTGTGTCAGGTGCAGGGGCCACTGGGAGAGCTGTGTGGGGAACCCAAGGCTGGGCTAGGAGGGGGCTGCAGGCCAAGAGCAGGGGGCACTGGCAGAGCTGTGTGGGGAGCCCAGGGCTGGGCTAGCAGGGGGCTGCAGGCCAAGAGCAGGGGGCACAGGCAGAGCTGTGTGGGGAGCCCAGGGTTGGGCCATCGGGCTGCAGGCCAGGAGCAGGGGGCACTGGCAGAGCCGGGGGAGCCCAGGGTTGGGCCATTGGGCTGCAGGCCAGGAGCAGGGGGCACTGGCAGAGATACGCGGGGGAACCTTTGCAGGATGCGCCCTCCCACTGGCCCTGGGCCGGGCTCCAGCCAGAGCTGTCTCTCCCGCCATTGCAGGACACCAGTGCCTGGCCTGGCGCCTGGGGCTGTAGCTCCGGTAGCTTTACTGCGGATTGTGCCCTCTGCCTGCTGGCAGCACATGGCCCCTCAGGCTCAGGCCCAGCGGCAATGGCTCGGGGCTAATGGGGCTGATGAAGAGCCCATAGTCTGTGCCCAGCAGGACTCTAAGGATCGTGCCTCTGGGTTGAACCCATTGCACAGCTTGCCAGAGGCTGCAGTGAGTATCCTTCAGTGACATGGCGCCCTCTGGTGGTGCAGTGTGTCAAGGCACATTAATCACGCCAGAGAGGGGCCCAGACTGCACCAGCAGCTAGCTGCCCGCCTCTCTCCCAGGCTCTAGGAATGGTTGTGCGCACCACACTAAGCGTGCACTAAGTGCACTAATGGCTGTGCACAGTGAGCATGCAGTAAGTGCATTAATGGCTGTGCGCACCACACTAAGCGTGCAGTAAGTGCATTAATGGCTGTGCACAGTGAGCATGCAGTAAGTGCATTAATGGCTGTGCACACTAAGCATGCACTAAGTGCATTATTGGCTGTGCACAGTGAGCGTGCACTAAGTGCACTAATGGCTGTGCACAGTGAGCGTGCAGTAAGTGCATTAATGGCTGTGCACACCACACTAAGCGTGCACTAAGTGCACTAATGGCTGTGCACAGTGAGCGTGCAGTAAGTGCATTAATGGCTATGCGCACCACACTAAGCGTGCACTAATGGCTGTGCACAGTGAGCGTGCAGTAACTGCATTAATGGCTGTGCGCACCACACTAAGCGTGCACTAAGTGCATTAATGGCTGTGCACAGTGAGCGTGCACTAAGTGCACTAATGGCTGTGCACAGTGAGAGTGCAGTAAGTGCATTATTGGCACAGTGGCATTGGAGGAGCCTTCCCTTGGCAGTTTCTGACAGAGGGGACAGGACTGGAATAGCAGGGGGCTGTGGGTGGGGATTGGGCAGAGCCCCCATATTGTGTGTAAAGGGGAATCACTCCCAGAGTATCTATGGCTCTGAAACCAAACACAAATCATCCCCGGAGCCACAACACAAGCCCCAGAGCGACTCCAGCTGCCCCGGGCCAGCACTGGTGGCTTCTGCGAGGAACTGGGATTAGTTCACTGAGCTGGGCTTCTCTGACAGGTAGGCTCAGTGTGTCTTTCCTTGCAGCCCAGTCATTTCTTCCAGCCTTTCCCTGCGTCCCACCCCTGTGGCAACCTTCCTGTAGCTCTCCCAGCTCAGTAGGGGGAAGTGGTGGCCTGCGGTTAGAGCAGCTTGGCCCAAAAGTTGGGGACCTGTGCTGCATGTGCACCAGGGGAACTGGACTCCAGGCTGGGCCGATCCCTGGGCACTGCCCCAATTGACATGGTTAATAAAGGCCAGGAGCTTGTTCCTGTACTCATCGTCTCCCATTAGCTGCCATGGTGCAGGATCAGGGCTTGAGTGACTAGCACATCCCTTCCAGGTTTCGTTCTCCGCTTAGGGGCCGTGACCCCTGGCTCCCTGCACTGGTCCTGCCAGAGGGTAAATCACAGAAGTGGAGCCAGGGGAACACAGAGGGGTGAGGTGGGTTATAGGAGCCCCTCGGGACCTGGTTTAGATTGGTGCAACCCAAGCTGTGGCTTGAAGTTATTCCGGGGCTGTTTTGTGTATCCTGGCCCTGTTTCAGGCCAGGCCTTTAACGAAGTCCTGCCATCCCTCCAGCTGCACTTGCTTTCAGCCACCCTGCACAGGCCTGGCCTGGTGTTGCAGCACCCCCTGCTGGATACAGGCAGCAGCACCATTACCTTAGGCTAGCATGTAAGTTTCCAAAGTTATTGGTATTGAAGTAATGACTACCTGCCTCAGTCTAACAGAGCCTAAAGCTGTGGGATAAAGAACCCTGATCACCAACTTCCCTCCTCTGGGCCAAGGAACTCTGCACAATAAGGAGAAAGCTCATCTGTGCTGATACCAGAACTTTCACAGGGCTGGCCTGAGAGCGGAATGAGCCAAACCACCCACCTCCTGCTACCAGCACCTGGTGTGTTTGTCTTCTCCTACAACCCCAGCGCATCGATACTAAAACCTGCCAAACCAAGCCATTCTCCGGAACAGGCTTCTCCTGGGGAGCAGAAGGGAGAACACCGTGACAGATGGCACTTGCTGCTTTCATGGGCAGTGCGTTCATCCACAACAGAGGCCAGTGTATTACCTACAAATGGGGCAGAGGGCAGGTGGCAAGGAGCAGTTTCAGGGAGACTTAGCAGGTTCATCTAGTTATGTAGGGCTCTTGTCCCACAGCACAAAGGTTGGCACCGCTTCACACACAAGGAAAGCCCAACCCCCCTTAGAGCAGGGGGGAATTACAGAAGGATCAGTGCTGCACAACACGGTTTATGTGATCTCATCTGTATGCCTGATGCCTAATTAGCGGTTGAAGTTCTCAGCCCTGTGCCACGCAGCTCAGATTAGATGGTCGTTGTGGTCCCTTCTGGCCTCAAACTCTCTGAAGAAACGCGAGGGTCACTCGACGGAGCTGACGGAAGGAGCTTTGGAGCTGACCAGAGCCTGTTTTTTTTACCAAAAGCCTGTTCCTCCACCACCACCTAAGCCCTGCAGGGAGCTGGTTACAGTAACTAGAGCAAGGGAGACCAGGAATCCCAACTGCTGCTCTCGGGAGAAAGGTCTCACCTTGTGAAAGAGACCTCCCTTCTCACTGCATCAACATCTGAAAGCTTCGGGATTTCTAAGCCCTTCCACCTCCCCCGCCGTGAAACTTAAAGCCGCAAAACCACACACACGTGCGAGGTTTTTTCCAACTTTTATTTTAAAAGTCATAATTGAAGCTTAACAAAGTCTTAACCCATTATTGTTCTGAGAGCTGCAGCTCAGACATGGTCTGTGTAGCAGTAACCACCACCCACCCAGCAGCAGGTCACACACGACGCACCCAGGAGCGGCTAAGACGTTTGGTGACAGAGCTCATAGGTTTAATTCATTAACCCCTTGTGTGCTTCCCACGCCAGGTGCAGCAATGACATCCACCACAAGCAACCTTAAAAGAAGTTTTATTGGGAATTGGGAGGGTGGGTTTCCCTTAATATGCTGATCTCTCGGGTGATGGTTGTAGGGGAGCACTACCCTCTGCAATAGGCAGAGGGTGATATAGAACCTGGGAGTGTCTCCCCTTCCCACCCCAATACGTACATGCAGATAGTTTATAAAAGAAAGGCAGATTCTGGGTTGTAGCCACCAGAGGATGGTTTCTATCAGACAGGATATTCCCTGTCGGAAGATAAAAATAGACTGCAGACCCCAGAAGATCATGGGAAACCGTCATCATCATCCTCTGCCATTTCCTTCGCGAATTCCAGGTCCTGCTGCTCACGCTCCCGGCGCTCCTGGAAGGCAAATGCAGGGCACGTTCCTATCAGGCCGATGGCAGCAGTGGGACCGGGCTGGCTCAGGGCACTGAGCTGCTCGGGGAGGCTGCCAGGTCAGCAGTGACCAAGACAAGAGTGGGAAGTGATGGCCATTCATGTGAAATTAGTGACGAGAAGGCTCTGTCCAAACCACAGCAGGCACCAAGGACTGACCGGGGCCCTAGCTAGAACTCCTGACTCACCACAGAAAGGTTCCCACCAGGGCAGGGATGGGGGTCTCAGCCCAGGCTAGACAAGGGTACACAGCACTGGAGGGAGGCAAGTGTCAATCCCAGGGAGGGTTGCTAATGGGGTGCTCAACCCCCTCTCCCCACAGGCAGGATCTCACCTCTGCAGACTCCAAGTCCTTGTTGTAAGACTTAGGTGGGAACCTCATGGCCTGGAAACACAAACAAAAGGGGATCAGTGAGGGACTGCCAGGGCCAGGGCAAGGAACCCAGAGGCACCTCCCAGGATGTAGCAGACATTTCCAAGCATGCATGGCAGCCAGGGGTCATGCTCCTTCCTCCATCAGCAAGTTCCAGCACGGCCAGGTAGATTGCCTGACTGACATGCTGACAGGACAGCAACCTTCAGATGCACCTCCCAGGGCAGTGGAGCTCAGGATGTGCTCCAAGGTAGCGCATGTTTCGAGACCTTGTGAGCCTACCCAGGGAATCCGCTCTTGCTCCCAGCAGCTGGAGCTAGAGTGCTGAGAAATTTGCCAGAGCCCAGGCCCTTTCAGCAGAGGCTTTCACAACATATTGGCATGAATGAGGCCTCCCAGCGCCCACGCGGGGAGCTTGCTCTTCTCCCATTTTACAGAGGCAGTTCAGTAGAATGACAAACAGAACCCAGCAAAGAATCCTGTGGCCCCTTATAGACTAACAGACGTTTTGGAGCATGAGCTTTCGTGGGTGAACACATCTGATGAAGTGGGTATTCACCCACGAAAGCTCATGCTCCAAAACGTCTGTTAGTCTATAAGGTACCACAGGACTCTCTGCTGCTTTTACAGATCCAGACTAACACGGCTACCCCTCTGATACTAAACAGAACCCTGGAGTCCTGTCTCCCAGCCCTCAATGCAGTGCACTGTATTAGCAGCCAGAGTACAGAATGGGGTGTGTTTAGATGAGAGGAGAATGTGGGGAGCTCATGGAGGGCAGGGGGACCATGCTTTGAACTGGTGCCCCAACAGAGGATTTGAGGGTGCAAGGGAGAGGAAGGAGAAGAGCCTGGAACCTGCTGGGGGAGCTTCTGAAGGCCCGAGGCTCCTAAATCACCCTGCTGCACTCACACATCTCAGGAGAGTGGCCCCCGGGACACCTGACCCAGCACCCACCAATGGGCAGAGCCTGCGCCGCAGCCTAGCTACCTTGACAGACATGTTGTGGATGTCGAGGCAGAAGGAGATCCTCTGATGGAAGGCCAGCTGGGGCTCGCGTGTGGAGTAGATGTCAATCATCTCTTTGGACTGGACGTAGCCCTTCTCGTGGTTAATGCTGGCTTCAATCACGCCGTCCCGGATGGCCTACAGCCCGGAGGCAACAGTCACGGCAAAGGGCCAACCTCGAAGGCCGGTGTTCGCATGCGCAGAGTGCCCGTGGGTCAACAGCCAGGGATGGCAGTGTGAGCACTTTGCACTCGCTCCCACAGGACAGCGACTTGGTCTGTCTGGTCTCTCAAGCCCTGAGCCCACATCCCTTTTCCACTCACTGGGAACACCAAGTTTTTCTTGGTGCAACATCCCTTGGTAACAATTGTTCAAGGAAATGACAGATGTAGCAAGATGGGTAGGGATAAGGCTACGCTTTGGGTCAGAGGATCCTGGCATGAAGGGGTTAATTGGGATGCAGGCACTTGGAGCTGCTGATGGCCCAGATCCCAGTAGTAAGAGGCTGGTGACAGATCCTTTTGGAGGAGTAGAGAGCTGGTTCAGAAGGGCCTGAAAGATACAGGACCAACCACTCAGGAATCCAACGGTTAGCTCTGCAGTCCCTGAGCACCGCAGGGAGAAGGGGCCAAGGGCTAGATTTCCTACACTGATCTCCGAACCGTACTTCATCCCAATGACCCACCTTGGCAACAATGAACTCAGCATCCTCCGGACTGTCCAGCTGCAGTTTCTGAGCAATGTCGGCCAGTGCGATGCGTGAATAGGACAAGCTGATCATGCGAACACCTGGAGGTGAGAGAAGGAACAGGAGCTGGAGTGTGTCATGGGGCCACAGACACACTGAGTGAGGTGGGAAGTGGGTGTGATAGCGAGAGGCCTTTTAAACTAAGAAGCACAAGGAGACTCAAATGCACACTGCTCTCCTTTGTTGCATTAAATGATAGGAGCAAGCCACAGGGGCTAGTTAGCCCAAGACGTCTAGTCAGCCACGACAGCACCACACTGCATCGAGACAGGATGCCCAGGCCCCAACAACATGGCACTGGCAGCTTCGTACCTGTTTTAATCACATTGTGTCTCAGCCGGATGATCAGGGTATAGGTCCCATCTGCCTGAAATTTGTCAGCAAACTGATCCAGGACCTGGTTGAACTTGGCTAGGTTACCCGTCCGAACAGCTGTGGGAACAATTAGGAGACGGTTGAGAGAAAACAGAGAGAGAGAGAAAAGATCTGCTGAGGTCACACAGTGAGAGCAGGAACAGAACCCAGGAATCCTGTACACCAACCACTCAACAAACTCCTTCCTGACATGTAAATGTTACAGTAAGTGGAATTTTGAGGTTAGATTCATAAATGCCAGAAATAAAACAGGAGACAGTGCCCTTTATAGATGAAATGTTAAAAATATTTTGCTCCTTCGAAGAGCAGAACATTATATCAATTTACATCTAGTCTGACCTCCTGTGTAACAGAAGCCAGAGAACTTCCCCAAAATACTTCTTTTTAAACTGGAGCATGTCTTTAAAAAAAATCCAGTCTTGATTGAAAAATTGCCAGTGACAGAGAATCCACCACAACCCTTGGTAAATCATTCTAATGGTTAATTACTCTCACCGTAAAAAGTAAATTTTACTCCCCCAGCCAGGGATCCAGTGAGATTAGAACCCAGGACCATGCACACTGGAAACAGGAGCAGTGTCCCTTGGTCAAACAACCAGTTAACGGAGCACAAAGTTACTGAAAATTATCCTCCATTCTGAAAAATGTGCACGTGTGCTCTGGAATCAGAAGCTGACCACAGCAACACTAGCACACATTTTTTAAGTGCACTTTTATCTTTTGCGCCACTATTTTGCTAGTCTAAAAAAATCTAACCAGGAATGTGATCCTTGTTTGTGAAAATATGGTTATGTAAAAAAGAGTCTGAGTCTTATGTAATGAAACTGTCAATGTTCTCATTGTCCATACTAATGGCTAACCTTTTTTAAAATCAACCTACACTTTTGGTCTCTGATGTCTTGTGGCCACGAGTTCCACAGGTTCTGACCCGCATTTCCTTATAACTACATCTTTCAGTTTCATATAATTTCTCTTTATTTTTGCAGTATGTGATAGAATAAATAAGAGTATGCAATTTACCTGTTGATGTCACTATTTGTCATTTTTCATGACAATTTGAGAAGCTGTAGCTAGACCAAATGGTAGGGCACACAACAGAAAGTTAGAGGTTCCTGGATCATCCAACAACAGATCATGAAGCTCTGGGAAGCAGCCAGAGCATCCTTACCCTGCGTCAGGAGGAAGTAGGGCATCAGTGACCTCTTGAGGGAAGGCTGTCTGAACTGGAGTCTGTCCGGGATCTCACCCAGCAATAACTCCACCACGATGAGCAGCTTGTGGACCTTCGGCAGAAAGACAGACACAAGAGACTATAAGAACAAGGAGTACTTGTGGCACCTTAGAGACTAACAAATTTATTTGGGCATAAGCTTTCGTGGGCTAAAACCCACTTCATCGGATGCATGCAGTGGAAAATACAGTAGGAAGATGTATATACACAGAGAACATGAAAAAATGGGTGTTGCCATACCAACTCTAACAAGACTAATCAATTAAGGTGGGCTATTATCAGCATGAGAAAAAAACCTTTTGTAGTGATAATCAGGATGGCCCGTTTCAAACAGTTTGAATCTCTTAGAACTGCCCTAGACACCCGAAGGAAGCAAATTCTTCGTTAGAATAGACCGGCCAAGAAGCTGCTGAGACCCAGATCCTACCCTGTCTCTGCTCCTTTCCAGGACCTGATTACGCATGGTGCCTGCACAAGTGCCTGACATGAATGCACCCAGAGGTGCCCCCTGGACAATCACGCACCCACTCACCGTCTGCTTGAAGCCAACCGCTGTGTGCTGTGGTGCCTTCCGCAGGGCATTCGTCATGGTCCTCCGTGCTTCGGAGTACTCCAGCTGAATGGCTTTGATGCGACCTGGAAGAGAGAGTTATAGAAACTGTTTCAGGGAGAAGTTGGTTTAACTGACAAAGCCCTACCTGGCACAAACTGCCAATCAAACCAACTGCCCATGCCTTGCTGGCTGCTTGGTTGCTTTAGTTTGGTGCAGTTTGAGACAGAGCACTTGAGGTCACGTCAGCAACAAGCAGATCTGTGTTCAGCTGCCTCAGCTCCAAATGACTAGAGGAGCTCGTGTCTTTCAGAGATCACACACTTACGTACTCTGTGTAGTGGGGACTGTGATAGACTCAAACCAGTTGGGTACAGGAGTCTGGTAGAGGGCAAATATACTGGTCACTGGATGAGTAGTTTTCTGTTCCCTGAGTGACCAGAGCAGGGGTTGCACTAGAGTAATCAGGAACCTGCTAGAACCAAT